>NC_053159.1:75092001-75108865 GCF_016835505.1 Polypterus senegalus | reverse complement strand
GGGGTGGGGGGGCCTCAATGGCTGAATCCCAGGTAGCTGTATTATTGCCGCGGGTACAGCAGGCCGACGGGATGGCGGAGAAGGCAGCCTTTTGCATAGCCAAAGTGAATGCGAAAAAGAAGCGCAGACCGGATGTTGCAAAGGTTAAAGCGCTTGTAGCTGCAGCGAATGTCCATGAGTGGGATCCCGAGACATGGGATGGTAACATTTGGGACGATGATTATGATGTAGATGATCAGCCAGACCTTAATCCCCCGAGTTTACAAGCTAAACCCGTGGTACGTTGTAAACTTTATGGTGACGCCCACAGTAATGTCAGGAGTGTGTGGTGGCGCAGTGGTTAGCACTTATGCTAAGATTCGAGTTTATTTGTGATTTATGTTGAAGCTTACATGTTATTTGTTTTGAGTTAATATTCTCAATGACAGTTTAGTCTTTTTGATGGGAGTGCCGTCTTGCTGTGGTATTGAACCGCATGATTTCTCAATCGTTGGATTTGCCCTTATTGTCGCAGGAATAGGATCGCCACGGAAGCAATTCCTCGTTGTCGCTGAGTCATTCCGCCAATACAGTCTCCTTGATCTAGAAGCCAGCGCCGTTTCGAGCTGAGTAGGATCGTGTTATGTTTCCTAGGGTTAACACCAGCTAACGTCATGAGAGGCTGTTTTATATTCGTTTGTCCTGATTGGTAATGTTAAGTGAGAATGGAACTTTCTCTTCTTCAGAATTCGTTTTCTCTTTCTGATTCCTTTGCTGCATTGTTTCCAAATATAGTGTGTAATAATGAATAATAAGTGACAAAACTGAGGTAAAGTTGAATGTGTTAAAACAATGGTTTGGGTGATTTTGTGTATGTTATATAATGTATTAGAGGGATCCCTATGTGTGTATGTTAAATAAGTTTCAGTGTGCTTAAAAGTATGTGTAAAAATATGTGGTGTTGTTTGCAAGAATGAAATAATTGATATTATTATGCGTAGGAATGTGAATGTAAATGTTCAAATTAAAAGAGCACTTAATTCTAAATTAGAAAAGATATGAACAGATGGTGTAAAAAGGTCTCCAGATTAAGCATATTAAATGAGCACCCCTTTTATTTGAGTACTGGCCAGACTCTGATAAAAGGGAGGATTTTAATTAAAATGAGTAAATTTCGTTTGAAGGAGACATTCTTTTAGCAAAATGAAGCTGAAGAAAAAACAGGGAATAAGGAGGGTTAACTAAGAAAAAAACAGACTGTGCTCTTTGGAGTCAACATTCTGAAAAACGTGTAATAAAACATCTGGAAGATAACAATGAAAGAATGTGCAAGATCAACTGTCTTTGACAGAAGGTTATGGGGAAAAGAAAATCAGTGTATGTAACTGAAGTAGATTTAAAGTATTTTCTTAGTTTGAGATTCTGGGAAAAATTTACCTGATAAAGAAGTAGATTCTTCATTCTAAATATAGGTAGGAATGTGCAAATTTCTTAGAGGGCCTTATAGTAAATAAATAAAGGCACATTTTGCATTATAGGGCATTCTAATATATTGATTTCTTTCCTCATTTCCTTTGTGTGTGATATTGACATGTTTGTGTGAAATACAGTGGAATACTGGTATCACAACAAAACTAATGGAAGGTTCACTTTTATATTTTTGATGCATTAATGAAATATTGAATGAGACATTTTATTAAGATCCAAATGTAATGTGGTATTTTAATAATTAGTAATAAAAAGAAAGAAAGAAATATTACTTAGGATACATGTATAGAAACTTTAAAAATGAGCACCTTGTGTAAAAAGAAAAATGTTTTTAGGACTTTGCATAATTAAACAATGGTTTGTGATTAGATACATGGGGGAAGAAATGTGGAGCCTAACTTTTTTTGTTACGATCATATAAGGGAGCTATAAAATTTGGCTTTTAATGGGATCAGTTTCAGATACCCTCTTGCTCCACATCTCTTCTACTTGTAAAAATAAAAACAGCAATATTGACACAAGTGTCAATAAGGGGGGAAGGGTTGGTATAATAAGTATTGGTATAAGTATGTTTGATTTTGTTTAAATTTTAAATTTTGAAACCAGTTTAAATTTTGGAACTTTTTTAATTATTAGGGAACAAATGCAGATAATTTGAATATTATGTCAATGTTATTGGGGCCAATTTTTGTAATGATTTATTATTGAGTACATTCCTCTTTGTGATACATTGATTGACTTTATTTTTATAATAACTTGGGACATGTTTTTTAATTGAGTGGAAATTGCAACCGCAGCCAAACTGGAAACAGCTATAAAGGAGGACTTGAACATTGTGCTTATCAATTTAAACTTTTACTCTGACTGTTTAAAGACAAATTGATTTAGACAAGCACAGACTGGATTGAAATGACTGTTTGTTTTACTGTTAGCAATATTTTTAATAGGGGTACCCCCAACGAAACAGATCTGACATCTTATGACATATTGTTTTTTGGATCCATAAGTAGCTACCAATGAAGAATTAATATGCTGACTATTTAAATGAGCGTTTTTAAGTCTTTACGTCTGCAGGTGAAAGTTGTTTTTTCCTAGTGCATCGTAGATGACAGCATTTGAAGTTGAACCAGAGATTGGGCTGCGATAAAGGTCTGCAGATAAACTAATTATCTGACTCCAAGGAGAACCCAGTCATACCAAAGAGGGAATCAAGTCATGAATCAGGCCATCGATCAGCTGACTACTGGACAACGCACCTTGATTCCAGTTCCAGGCATCATGGATACCTGCTGCCAAGAGCTCAATTATGCTGGTGATGTTTGAGCCCAAAAGATCATCGTGGATTCCGAATCATAGATGACATCTGCCTACTTGGGTCCTTTTTGCTTGGGATGTTGGACCCCAACACCTGCTTTGGTCCTTATTAGAGAAGAAAGTCTGTCACACTTTTACTCTGCAGGGTTCAATGTTCTTGCTGGAGCCTGCTTTGACTGTCAACTTGTTTGACAAATGGCAACATCTTTGAAATTAAAAGTATTTGAACTGTGAAGTATGAAAGGTATAGAAGGGAAAGCTAATTATTTGTAAACAAAGCAGAATATAGGGATTCCTAAATAATATGTATTTAATGAATGTTTGTATTAATGGGAATACTATATAATTATTATGAATTCATAGTGGTTAAGAATAGATATTTTTAGATAAATGTTTTGATATGCCTTCTGATATTTTGTATGAGATAATAAGTCACCTTTAAGGACCAATGATTTTGTTATTTGTAAAGTTAATCAGAATTGAGTCTAATCTAACATAAGGGATCTATTAGAGATTGTTAAGTGATTGTCATTGAAGGGACAATGCACTATTACTAGTTAGGGTCAGTCCAGTTTAGATATTCTAGGTTATTAATTGTAGTACTATAGCAAATAATATAGAGCTTTACATTTAGGTACATTTATTTAATTGAAGGGGATAAGGGACACATATTATAGGTCAGGACATCCATAGCTTTTAGAAGAGGATAAAACAGTTTAGGCTAGCATGTTGATGGTGATACAGGTCAAATGATTAACATCATGGCTTGATGAGTATATATGTTATGGAAATCAGTGAAATGAAGTCATAATTTGGCCCATAGGAGATGGAGTGTCTTATACATACAGTGGTGAGTGTGTGGTCTGTGAATTAAAAAGCCCAGATGAAGTCTGAAGATCTCTGAAGATTTGAAATCCTTAATAAGAAGCTTGGGTATGACCCTTGAAATTGAAATTGAAATGAATGTGACCTCAAAAATGACCCAGTGATTTGCATTTTGGAAGGTAGTGCTGACGTCTTCCGAAGGGAGGATTGACACCTACTGTCCACAAAATGGCTGCATTAATGTGATAAAGGTGGCTCAAGGTTGAGACCACAGCTGAGTGTATATTTGGGCAATTTTATGAATGAGTGTGTTAAGATGTGAGCATGGTGAGGTGTGTAAGGACTTTATCTCTGATTATCATTGTGCACAGCGGTGGCAACCTAAAGCTGAGAACCTTTGAGTTATTTAAGATAAATATTTATGCCATCTGTATCATCACCAACAATATTATTTATAGGTCTGATCGTAGATGAACACAAAGAACTCGGTGCATTAAATAGTTATTTCACCATATTTAGGAATTAGGACATACATTATCTGCTTAGTGTATATAATTAGTATTAGCTTTATTTGAACCTGGGAATCATGGGGGTTCATGTTAGTGAAGCAGAAATTACTCTCTTAATGGTATTGTTATATATATTTGAATTGGTATTTTGTTGCTTATTACCAGTTTCCTAATTAGTATTACTAGAGTTGCTGTCAAACAAGTGTGCATCCAATTTCCTGAACCATGGACATCTTCAGTTAAAGATTTTTATTCTTTTCTTTGATGACAATGTGGATGATGAAATACCAAATCAGAAGAAACTCCTTGGGTGAAGTGCTAGTAACCACTCCCCAGGGAGGTGACCCTCTACGGTGCGCAAAGTACCTGGGTTGAAGATCAAATGTAATTTCACTGGAAAAATATTTCTCCAAGCGAAGAAAAAGCACTTATTATGGACAATTGTTTTATTATTATTATTATTGCTTTAATGACTATATTCAACTGTTATGTATTTTGTGCTTTACGAAAATTGCAGTCAGAACAAGAAGGGCAAGAGTGCTGGTTTTGCGCTGAGCGAGGGGCCGAATGTAATGGAAGGATTTTTCTCTGTAAAAAGCAAAGGTGAAATAAAGAGGGGGAGGGAATCAGGAGAGCAGATGGGCGTTGGTCGCTTCAGCGCAGAATCAGCTACAGAGACTAATGTTTTGGGAAAACAGCCGGGAATGTTCTAAAGATACAGCCAAGGCTATGTAAGGAGTTGTTTTCACTTCGAGAGGCTTTTTTCACATGTAAGCATATTACTGTGTCTTCTGGTATCAGGCACTAGTCTCAAGGCCGAGTAGAAGAAAAATAGCCGTGTCCCGTGGAAGGAGGGGTATGCTGAAACTGATCACTTCTGCATGCACTGCTTCACGTAGGCCGCTTTTGGCAAGGACACCTTAGTATATAAGGGAAGGTTCCGCCCTCAGTTTCTTTGGAAGCTCAATCGTGGGGAATGTGCACACCTGTTTGGTATTTGGGACCAGGCACGAGTTGATCCTCTGACGAGACTGACATGCGGGCTCCCTCAGTCTACTGGTCTAGGATGATAGCTTTGTTTCTTTTGATAAGCATAAGTTTGTGTCTTTTGATATACTGTAAGCATGAGTTTGTTTCTTTTGATATACTGTAAGCATAAGTTTGTTTTTATTACTGTAAGCATAAGTTTGTTTATTTAAATATTATTACTGTAAGCATATATATTTGTTTCTATAATCTATCGCTACTGCATTATACTGCATTATATGTATTTAAATGTTATAATTGAATAAGTAAATCTTATTGAAGTATCGGACCTTCTCTCTCTGATTCTTGCCTACTTATGTTTTAATCCCTTGAACCATTTTCCCAAATCAAAACACTTAGCTAACATTAAATAAAGCCGTGGACATCGCAACATCACACAAGAGAGCAGCTCACGTGAACTGACTGAACGCAGTACGAGTGATCACTTCCATGCATCAAACCTGTTCAAAAAACGCATTACACAATTGACAAGGTAGGAAAAGAATATGCTCGAGCTGAGCTCCAAAGCTAACACGGTCTTGGAAGCAACTTCACACGCTGCCACCAAATACTCACAGAAAAATCCACAAGTTAATACACACGCTGTCTCTAGAGTTTCTCCACACTCAATGTATTCCGCGCATCACCGTTATACCCTCTGATCTCCCATTTCAATTCAAATGCCTCCAATTTCCAGTAAGTCTCTGCTTTGCGATGACAAGTAATAAGTCTCAGGGACAGACCCTACAAAAGGTTGCCACTGATTTGAGGCAAGTTTGCTTTTCTCCTGGACAACTATACGTTGCATTCTCGAGTGAGCTCAAGAGCTTCTCATACTACAACGGAGTGCTGAACTGACAACGTGCTATATAGAGAGAACTATAACAATCGTAATAAACGAACAATAAAACATCAGAACCCGTGGATTAAATAAAAAGGCAGCTTCCTTGGCGAAACAAGGAAAAAAAATGGCCTTCTATGTCGTTCGTTTATAAAACAGCGGAGAAGCTGTGTAAAGGCTGCTTCACAAAAAACCAGCGGAGCGCCTTATATGAGCAGGCAGTCAGCTAAAGAAGGGAATCAATAAATAACTATAATCGTAATAAACGAACAATAAATAGCGTACAAGCCGCGGATTAAATAAAGGAAATGGGTACCTGAACAGTAAAGTAAGTCTCAAATAGCTACACAATAACTATAACAATCGTAATAAACGAACAATAAAACAGTACAGAACCGCGAAGCAAGGAGAAACGACAGCCTTACATGGCGTTCGTTTATAAAGCAGCAGAGAAGCTGTGTGAAGGCAGCTACACAAAAAAACAGCAGAGCGCCACACTCTGAATGTATTGTTCACATCACCGTTATTCCCTCTGATCTCCCATTTCACTTCAAATGCCTCAAATTTCCAGTAAGGCTCTGCTTGGCGATGACAATTAATAAGTCTCAGGGACAGACCCTACAAAAGGCTGCCATTGATTTGAGGCAAGATTGCTTTTCTCCTGGACAACTATACGTTGCATTCTCAAGAGTGAGCTCGCGCAGCTTCGTCATATTACAACCGGAGTGATGAACTGACAACGTGCTATACAAAAAGATCTTTAACAGACAGTTATTGGTATATTTTCCCTCAGTTTAAAAAGGTTTTCTTTTCTTCTTAATAAAAATTTAAAAGCAGTACTTTGTCGCTGCGAAGCGCAGGGATTTTGCTATATACAGTATCTATATGTAGATAGATATATATATCTATACTAATAAAAGGCAAAGCCCTCACTCACTCACTCACTCACTCACTCACTCATCACTAATTCTCCAACTTCCCGTGTAGGTAGAAGGCTGAAATTTGGCAGGCTCATTCCTTACAGCTTACTTACAAAAGTTGGGCAGGTTTCATTTCGAAATTCTACGCCTAATGGTCATAACTGGAAGGTATTTTTCTCCATTAACTGTAATAGAGTTTAGCTGGAAAGACGTGGGGGGCGGAGTTTCGTGTGACATCATCACGCCTCCCACGTAATCACGTGAACTGACTGTCAACGCAGTGCGTACAAAATCAGGAAGACCTCCAAAAAGCGCTTAAGAAAACTTGCATTATATAATTGAGAAGGCAGCGAAAAACAATAAGAAGCGAGCGAGTGACATATACTACCATATTCATGATTCCTGCTACCTCGGAAAGAAAGCAAGGTGCAAACCTAAACTTCAAATTAAGTTCATAGACAGGCTACCGCTGGCGTTTCACATGCCCACGGGAATGCGGGATACAAGTTTAATGAGAGGACGCAGGATATAAACGAGAGTTTTGATCACTTTGTAACTAAGTTAAAATTGTAGGTGAAGGGGTGTGCTTATGCAAATTCCGAGAGACTGTGTTTGTGGGGGATTGACAGTTAAGGCGGGTGGGGGAGTCACGTCATCATCACCCCTCCCATTCATCTCATTTCGTTCTTAGCACAAGCACAGCTGAGAAGCTTCGATGCATGTGCTCCTTAACGCGTTAAAAAATAATGCATTTAATCACACTTTGCATTACAAGCAAAGGGGAGCTTTTGTCAATGCATGATTTCCTGGTACACCGATTACATTGATCACTGTATCCCGATTCATTTTACCCTCGCACCACCTTAGTTTGAGAAGAAGTATGAAAAATATGAGTTTAACACAGAAAACAGATCACCAATTCAAGCTTTATGAATAATCGATTCGCCATCAATATTTGTTTTGGTAAAGCCATCCTCCTTCCATTTTATAAGTTTTCCGCCACTAGCCATGATTAAATGAACGGTAAAAAAGTAAGAGCAAAGCGAGGGTGACTTATTTAGGCAGGCATTTATATGACAGCAACACTCATGACAATGTCAATCATGTTACGTTATTATTAAAAGGTTTCCTTTTCTTTTTCATTACTTCTTTAACACACTACTTCTCCGCTGCGAGGCGCGGGTATTTTGCTATATATATATATGAATGACCTCCAAAGAGCGCTGAGACTTTTGATATCATGAACGTGTGTACAAAAGGGGTCTCCTGCCCAGCAAAAGTCGAGCAGCCAGCGCGCGCGCATAGCTGTGCCGGCCTTTGAGACGCTGACTGCGCTTCTGCCTTAAGTCAAAGTGAGCACTTTTAATTTTTTTCTTCCTCCCCCTGCGCTATAGCCCAGACAAGTGCAAACACGGGACCCCTTTTCTACACCACGGCAAAATAATATTAAGGCGATTCACACTTTCTTTTGCACGTATACGATTATGAGGTCCTCAGCTCGGATTATGAAGATACGCACAGGAGTGGAAGACTGACAGTGCCATCACAGCCGATTAATGGCGGGACGTCTCACCAGTCTACACAAGACCCACTGCGACTGTCCCCAGAAGATGCTCATATCGTCAGCGAACACATCTCTCTATACTATATAAAAGGAAAGGCAACTTTCCTTTCTTTACACCTTTTTTCCTTTTATCCCAAACCAAAGCCTTTCTCTCTTAACATTGCAAAGGACACAAAATAATTTTCTTTAATTGCCGGTAAGGCACATTACCAGAGGCACAAATTTGAAAGTTCACATAGAAAATGTAATTTCTATACCACAGCCGTCGTGTAGCGCCTTTCAAAAGGGATCTACTACCGAGAGATGATCCATATACATTTTAGCTGCTGTTAGTTACTTACCTGTTGTGTTACACAGTCTTTAAAATGTAGTTTACCTGAAACCACTCCAGTAGTGCTCAATGTACCTGTACTTCTTAAAACGTTAATGTTTTACTGTTTAATAACTTATAGACTACATTTTATTATTTTTCCCTTGCAATCAGTGACCAAAGCTATACACACACATATAGACACATACAAACATACACACAAGTATATATATATGTATATATATGTATGTATGTGTATATATATATATATATATACACACACACCTATCTAGATTATATATATATATATATATATATATATATATATATATATATATATATATACACATACATACATACACACATATATATAATTTGTGTGTGTGTATGTATGTATGTGTGTATATATATATATATATATATATATGTGTGTATGTATGTATGTGTGTATGTATGTGTGTGTGTGTGTATATATATATATATATATATATATATATATATGACAGCAACAATCCAAGCTGTGATAAAACAGTAAAAAGGAGGCATGTCAGACGTCGTGGTACATTTTCTGATGCAGCTAGACGAAAATAACTTTGTGACGCTGCCACCAAATACACAAAACAATTACATTGACAATCATGTTACGCTATTTTCAAAATGTTTCCTTTTCTTTCTCTTCCTTCTTTAACACACTACTTCTCCGCTGCCAAGCTGGTATTTTGCTATATATATATATATATATAGATAGATATATGAGAACAACACTCATATCAATGACAAAACAATTACATTAACAATCATGTTACGTTATTTTTAAAATTTTTCCTTTTCTTTTCGTACCTTCTTTAACACACTACTTCTCCGCCAAGTAAGCTGGTATTCTGCTAGTATATATATATATATATATATATATATATATATATATATATATATATATATATATATATATATACTAGATATTAAGCCCAAGTTACAATAACGGGCTTAGAACAGTAGTGCATAAACATTAGTAGGAACAGTCTATATTAAATGGCAAGGACCTTGACCTCATTCTGTTTCTTGTCTTAATTTTTTTTTTGTCAAAAATATTTTTGCAAGAAGCCTAAAGTAAAATAATAATAAAAATAAAATAGAAATGTATGACAATACAGTAAGTATAATTAATATTGCCTTAGTGTAAACCTTTGTAACAATCTGTAATACACAATATCTGAAGAAGATATTTAGGAAAAATGTTCTATTTTTTTACCTCATGAAATTTTTCTATAAAATGTCATTATAGACAACATTTCTTGTAAATATTCTGTCTGAGTTTGGCAAGAGTTTGCCTTGTTCAGGACCATCTACAACCTTGACAACAACATCTGAATAACTTCTAACTCTTGATAATGCAACATATAACTGACCATGGCTGAATACTGGTTCTGGCAAGTAAATGCCAACTTTTTGTAAGGTTTGCTCTTCTGAGTCTCTCTCTGTTAGCGTTTTTCTGACGCTCATTTTCTTTTTCTTCACGATCTATTTGTTCGTATTTTTTTTTGTCTTTCAGCCTTTCTTTTGTTGATGTTTACTTGTTGAGCTGACCGTTCTTCCAGGAGATGTTGCTTATATAGGATTTGATTGCCTGTGTCTTTTGTCCTACTTGACGTGTGCTTTTTTATTTTGGGTGGCATGTTGTTAGTAGATATGTCCATAATATTTTCTCTTACAGTAATACTGGCTTGTATGTGGCTCTAATATGCGTCAGTGTATTGTGTGCCTTTAAATTTCTCTCGCAGTAATACTGGTTTGTATTTCCGTAAAATTCCTGTAATTTTCTCTGACAGTAATACTGGCTTTGATGTCCATAATATGACTTTAATTTTCTGTTACAACAGTGGGCAATCAGCAGAGTGTCCCCAGCAACTGATGTAATGCGTGGCATGTAGTTGATAATCGTGACTGTGTCGTCTCGCCAGCAAGTACTGTGCAGATCCCCAGCAAGTATTTTAATCTGTGCTGGCGTGTAGCTGATTATTGTATGTGTGGCGTCTCCCCAGCAACGGATTTTATGTGCGCGGCCGCGACTACCTAATCAGCAATCTCCCCAGCCATGATGTCTTTTATTTACTTATCATGCGCTGCCATGGCAAGGCCATTCACTGTGTGCCCAGCATTCAGTGTGTGTGCTTTATTTGCTTATTATGCGCTGCCGCAGATAGGCCATTCACTGTGTGCCCAGCTTCGAGTGTGTGTGTGCGACAAGCTGCCGGGGCGCATGGGCGGTGCACGGTGCGATGTGCGTCGCGCCCCGCACATGCGCACTTCACCAGAAGACACACACACGGACACCTGGACACACACAGGGCTTTTTATTAAAGAGGATCATGTGCTGCCGCGGCAGGCCATTCACTGTGTGCCCAGCTTCGAGTGTGTGTGTGACCAAGGTGCGTGCCGGCCCCGCACATGCGCATTTCACCAGAAGACACACAGACACGGACACCTGGACGCACACAGGGCTTTTATTAAAGAGGATATATATGTATGTATATATATGTATATGTAGATATGCATATGTATGTGTATATATATATATATATATATATATATACAGTATGTGGATATGTATATATATATATACTCAGCAAAAAAAGAAACGTCCCTTTTTCAGGACTGTGTATTTCAACAATAATGTTTTAAAAATCCAAATAACTTTACAGATCTTCATTGTAAAGGGTTTAAACAATGTTTTCCATGCATGTTCAATTAACCATAATCAATTAATTAACATGCACCTGTGGAATGGTCGTTAAGACCTTAACAGCTTACAGAAAGTAGGCATTTAAGGTCATAGTTCTAAAACGCAGGACACTAAAGAGACTTGTCTACCGACTGTGAAAACACCCAAAGAAAGATGCCCAGGGTCCCTGCTCATCTGCGTGAACGTGCATTAGGCATGCTGCAGGGAGGCATGAGGACTGCTGATGTGGCTAGGGCAATAAATTGCCATGTCTGCACTGTGAGACGCCTAAGACAGCGCTACAGGGAGACAGGAAGGACAGCTGATCATCCTCGCAGTGAAAGACCACGTGTAACAACACCTGTACAGGATCGGTACATCCGAATATCACACCTGCGTGACAGGTACAGGATGGCCACAACAACTGCCCGATGTCCAGGAACTTGCAGGTGCCTTAGTGGAAGAGTGGGGTAACATCTCACAGCAAGAACTGACAAATCTGGTCCAGTCCATAAGGAGGAGATGCACTGCAGTACTTCAAGCAGCTGGTGGCCACACCAGATACTGACTGGTACTTTTGATTTTGAGCCTCCCTTCATTCAGGGACACATTGTGAAACATTTTAGTTTATGTCTTATGGTGTTGACTCTTTTAGTGTTCATACAAATATTTACACATTAAGTTTACTGAAAGTAAAAACAGTTGAAAGTCAGAGGACGTTTCTTTTTTTGCTGAGTATATATGTGAGTATATATGTAGATCTGTATATATATGTGTCTGTGTGTGTATATATATATGTGTGTATGTATGTATGTGTATATATATATATATACAGTATATATATACATATATATATACATATATATATATATATATATATATATATATATATGTATGTGTGTATATAGTTTAGTATATTAGAACATTAGAACATTAGAACAATCTAGACGAGAACAGGCCATTCAGCCCAACAAAGCTCGCCAGTCCTATCCACTTGTTTCCTCCAAGAAAACATCAAGTCGAGTTTTGAAAGTCCCTAACGTCTTACTGTCTACCACACTACTTGGTAGCTTATTCCAAGTGTCTATCGTTCTTTGTGTAAAGAAAAACTTCCTAATGTTTGTGCGAAATTTACCCTTAACAAGTTTCCAACTGTGTCCCCGTGTTCTTGATGAGCTCATTTTAAAATACAAGTCTCGATCCACTGTACTAATTCCTTCATAATTTTAAACACTTCAATCATGTCACCTCTTAATCTTCTTTTGCTTAAACTGTAAAGGCTCAGCTCTTTTAATCTTTCCTCATAATTCAACCCCTGTAGACCTGGAATCAGCCTAGTCGCTCTTCTCTGGACCTTTTCTAGTGCTGCTATGTCCTTTTGTAGCCTGGAGACCAAAACTGCACACAGTACTCAAGATGAGGCCTCACCAGTGCATTATAAAGGTTGAGCATAACCTCCTTGGACTTGTACTCCACAGATCGTGCTATATAACCTAACATTCTGTTAGCCTTCTTAATGGCTTCTGAACACTGTTTGAAGTTGATAGCTTGAGTCCACTATGACTCCTAAATCCTTCTCATAAGGTGTACTCTCGATTTTCCGACCGCCCATTGTGTATTCAAACCTAATATTTTTACTTCCTATGTGTAATACTTTACATTTACTGACATTAAATTTCATCTGCCACAAATCTGCCCAAGCCTGTATGCTATCCAAGTCCTTCTGTAATGATATAACGGATTCCAAATTATCTGCTAATCCACCTATCTTGGTATCATCTGCAAACTTAACCAGCTTGTTACTTATATTCCTATCTAAATCATTTATATATATTAAAAATAGCAGCGGCCCTAGCACTGACCCCTGTGGAACACCACTCTTAACATCGCCAGTTCTGATGAGGTTCCTCGCACCATCACCCTCTGCTTCCTGTGTCTGAGCCAATTCTGCACCCATCTAAAAACATCACCCTGAACTCCCACTTCTTTTAACTTGATGCCCAACCTCTCATGTGGCACCTTATCAAATGCTTTCTGAAAGTCCAGATAAATAATATCATAAGCTCCACTTTGATCGTATCCTTTTGTTGCCTCCTCATAGAATTCCAACATGTTAGTAAAACACGACCTCCCTCTTCTGAACCCATGCTGACTGTTCAGAATAACTCCTGTCCTTGTCATGTGTTGCTCAATCTTATCCTTAATAATTCCTTCCATTAATTTTCCTGTGATGCTTGTTAAGCTTACTGGCCTATAGTTGCTTGGATCTGCCCTGTCACCCTTTTTATATAATGGGATGATATTTGCCATTTTCCAGTCCTTTGGAATCTCTCCAGTGCACAGTGACTTCCTAAAAATATGTGTCAAGGGTTTATATATGTACTCACTAGCCTCCTTAAGAACACGAGGATAAATATTATCTGGGCCTGGTGATTTGTTTGATTTCATCTTATTTAATCTGAGCAGCACTTCTCCCTCTACAATTTCCAAATCCCTCAGTACCTCCTTAGTAGTTGCGTTTACCTCTGGCAGGTTATCCACTTGCTCACTTGTAAACACCTCAGAAAAATGTAAGTTTAGGGCATCTGCTATTTCATTGTCTGTATCTTTTAATTCCCTTTACTATTCCTGATGAACTTGACCTCCTCCTTAACTGTTCTTTTACTACTAAAATACTGAAAGAATCTCTTGGGGTCTTCTTTCCTTATCTGCTATATTCCTCTCCAACTGTCTTTTAGCCTCTCTGATATCCTTCTTAATGGTTGCCCTCATTTCTCATACGCTACGGTTCTCTTTGCAGTCATTAGTCTTATATGCCTTATACAGCAGTTTTTCCTTTGCAACTTCTTTTTAAATCTTTATTAATCCATCGTGGAGTTTTTTAGTTTCCTATTACTTCCAAATTTAGGTATGTATCTGTCCTGCATTACATGTAAAACATTTTAAACCTGTTCCACTGCTCCTCGACTGTCTCCACATTTAAAAGCTTATCCCAGTCTATCCTACTTAGACTTTGTCGCATCTGCTCAAAATTAGCCCTACTAAAGTTCAACTTAACAATTTTAGTCTTTGCATCTGTACTCTTACAAAATACTGAGAATTGTATTACATTATGGTCACTTGACCCTAGTGGTTCAATCACCTCTACACCCTCAATTCTATCCTGATTATTACAGAATACTAAATCCAGACAGGCTTCACCCCTTGTTGGTGCTTTAACATGCTGTGTTAAAAAACAGTCGCTGATTACTTCTAAAAACTCCTGCTCTTGTGCTCCTCCATCTGTAAGGTTATCCCAGTTAATATTTGGATAATTAAAGTCCCCATGACTATAATATCCCCTGTAAACTTGCTTTTTGATATTACTAAAAAGATGTGTGTTGAAATTACTGTCTGAATTGGGTGGTCTATAACACACTCCTAAAATGAGACCTTTTTCCCTAATATTTTCCAGGTGAAGCCACATGTCCTCACTAAGATGGGGCTCATCATCCAACTGAAGATGACTTACATTTAAACCCTGTTTGGCATAAACAGCAACCCCACCTCCTTTTCTGTTCTGTCTATCCTTCCTAAAAAATATGTACACTTATCCCCATCTTTGTTATTTAGCCAGGTTTCCGTTATTGCTATAATATCATAATTATGCTCTGCTACATACAACTCCAACTCACTTACCTTATTTTTGATACTTCTAGCATTAAGGCAAGCTATTTTAATGTGTTAATCCTTCTATCTTTACGTGTTTGCTTAAAATTTACATTACTATGCATTTTTATTTCTACACCATTGTTTGTTCTTCCATGTATAGATCTAAATCAGGCCTGTCCTAAACTCCCTGCCCCCCCATTCCCTAGTTTAAACAATCCTCGACTAGCCTACACATAGATAGATAGATAGATAGATAGATAGATAGATAGATAGATAGATAGATAGATAGATAGATAGATAGATACTTTATTAATCCCAAGGGGAAATTCACATAATCCAGCAGCAGTATACTGATACAAAGAAACAATATTAAATTAAATAGTAATAAAAATGAAAAGAATTAAAATAAAATTAATGTTCGCATTTACTCCCGGGTGGAATTGAAGAGTCGCATAGTGTGGGGGAGGAACGATCTCCTCAGTCTGTCAGTGGAGCAGGACAGTGACAAAAGTCTGTCACTGAAGCTACTCCTCTGTCTGGAGATGACACTGTTAAGTGGATGCAGTGGATTATTCATGATTGACAGGAGTTTGCTTAATGCCCGTCGCTCTGCCACAGATGTTAAACTGTCCAACTTTAATCCTACAATGGAGCCTGCCTTCTTAACAAGTTTGTCCAGGCGTGAGGCGTCTTTCATCTTTATGCTGCCACCCCAGCACACCACCGCGTAGAAGAGGGCACTTGCAACAACCATCTGGTAGAACATCTGCAGCATCTTCCTGCAGATGTTGAAGGATGCGCCTCCCCAATACATTGGTGCCCCTCCGGTTCAGATGTAACCCGTCACGGCGGAACAGGTCCCATCTGTTCCAAAAGGAGTCCCAATGCCCCATAAACCTATACCCTTCTACCCTGCACCAAGATTTGAGCCACGCGTTAAGCCTTCTAATCTCCTCAATCTTACCTGGACTGGCGCGTGGCACAGGCAGAACTTTGGAGAAGACTACCTTGTCAGTTCTGCTCCTCAGCTTGGTACCTAACTCTTTGAATTTGATCGCAAAACTGACAGACTACCCTTATGTATATATGTATATTTATCTGTATGTATGTATATGTATATATGTATATGTGTGTGTGTATATGTAGGTTGATGTGTATATGTATATATATGTGTATATGTACATATGTATATGGATATGTTTATATGTGTGTGTGTGTGTGTGTGTGTGTATATATATATATATATATGACAGCAACACTCATAACAGCGACAAAACAATTACATTGACAATCATGTTACATTATTTTTAAAATGTTTCCTTTTTTTTTTCATAACTTCTTTAACACACTACTTCTCCACTACGAAGTGCGGGTATTTTGCTAGTAAACAATATAAAGTAAAAATACATAAAACAAATTAACCTGCACTTTACCTTTGAAAAGAATGATGGCTGGTGTGAGTGAGTTTCTAAACTCTTTTGGGATTCCACCCAACGGGGCGACAGGTGGAAGAGCGTCCCGAAGCAACTGCAGGCTTCAAGCTCTGCACAGTTCACCATAAAGGCGAATCCGAAAAGATCGCGGACATACTATAAGCGCCTGCTGTTGATGGGTAATACAGGAACATTATAAATGCGCAGGGCACAGTATTACTTGGCCACTAATCTGGCCCCGACCTTACCTGACTGCTGTGTCTGTGTATAGTTAGTGGCAGATCC
>NC_053159.1:75034262-75091501 GCF_016835505.1 Polypterus senegalus | reverse complement strand
GAGACACAGACGTGTCAAAGTAAAAATTAAATGATCGAAGCGACTGTTGACTTTGAATGCACTGCTGAAAACTGATTTCATTGTCCTGCCCTTTTGGACACTTTAGCACGTGTATAGATTTAATACTTTTGTGGTTGGTAGAATCATGGTGTGCCTTGGGATTTTTTGGGTTAAAGAAAAACACTTGGAAAACAATGCTCTACCTACACCTTTGCTCCTGGCACGCTAAAAAAGATCTCTGCAGCTGCTAGCTGCCCATTACCTAGATGGTTAATTTGCTTTCTCTGCATAAATTAGCAAATATACTTTAAACATGAATCATGGATTGGAATAACCATTACACTTCTGTTTCATAGAACTTTGTCATTATATTAGGGCTGTCAGTACTGCAAGCTGACTGGCAGACTGGTGATTTAATTACAGAGATACTAGAGATATATTTTGGTTTTAGAGCCACTCAAAGATAACTTATGTAGCAATTATGTGATATCACTTTGATTGGATGTCCTTACAGAAACATGAAATAAAAAAACAGACAACATAATTTTTACCTTCATAACTTTTCTCTTGCATTGCACTAGGGGCCTCATGTATAAACGGTGCGTACACACAGAAATGTTGCGTAAGAACTTTTCCACGTTCAAATCGCGATGTATAAAACCTACACTTGGCGTAAAGCCACGCACTTTTCCACGGTACCTCATGCCTTGTCGTACGCAAGTTCTCCGCTCGGTTTTGCAGACTGGCGGCACCCAGCGTCAAAGCAGTGCTACTGTTCTTGTGTGATTACTCATTATTTTCATGGCGGCTTTATAAATACACAGAAACTAACCGCATATTGTTTATTAGTGTAATGCATCTGATTGTAATTAACTTGTAACAATATAATGGTCAGGGAACAGCCATAGTATTCAAAATACCATAACTGCTTTAGCGTTGTTACTCTCACTTCTTCTCCTTCTTCTTCTTCTTTCAGCTCCTCCCGTTAGGAGTTGCCACAGCAGATCATCTTTTTCCATATTACTCTCACTGCACGACTCGGAGTATTTATATCACTGTATCTGAGTGTGAATCACAGCAGCTGATCGGAAAGAGAATTATCGGTATACAGCTTTAAGGACACGCTGTCTCAGCCACTGCAAAACGTTTTAAAGCCTTTCCTGTACGGACCTCGCGGTTCAGAAACAGTTTAATCCCAAGAACTTTAAATGCAGCCAATCAATTGCTCCTTGTAGAACTGTTTGTACTTATAAGTACAATCACCCCACTGTAAACTTGCACTACAGTTATAATATCGCACAACCTGAGCCACTTTATAAAGCGCGTATTTACATATGATGACGATATCATTTTAAGGTGAAATGCAGCAAAATATGTTTATTAAATTATACAGATAAAACTTTAACTTCATTTAAATAATCTATATTCTTCACTGGGAGTGCCTTAAGGATAGAATAATTAAACATGTACTACGAAGATATTTCAATGTTCTTAAGCGTTTTGAAGAATCGCGCTAAGCTTACAGATGGCTTAACGTCTATTACAGAGCTGATTGTGTGGCATCGGTTACTTGGGAAAGAAAAGCACTGACTGCAGTGACGGCTACACCAATATATATTGAATATAAAACAGAAGAGAAAATAACAACACAGCTAAAAAGCAGCGACAAATTTCGCAAAAGTTAAATGCTTGTGTCATGAGCACAGGCGGCTATGCAGTGTCTGCAACGGACGTGGCCATCCACCGTGCATAAGCTACCTTACTGACGGGCGGAAGGAGCCACCGATTCTTCCTCTGCCCAGTGCCACCACAAGCCTAGAGCCGCCCCTGAGTACTGCTGCAATAAATTATTTCATCGAAGTGAAACACATGTTTAATAACGTGCTTTAACTCCTATCATCATGAAAATGACATCACGTATACATCTCAGTATTTTAGTTATTCAGAGAGCTGTAATATCACAATGTAATGGATTCTGTGTCCAGTTGGAGGAAGAGAGCCGGTTTAAGAAGCAAGTAGTGATTCACACACATAGAGCACACATAGAAGATCAAATACAAAACAAAGCATTTAACGTGCTACTTTAATTACGATGTGATTTGAGAAACTGGTTAATTAAACGATTTTAAGATGAAGTTTATGATGTTCTACTTTAATGACAAAATAAACTACATGATTAAAGTGGAAATGTCGAGATTGAAGTTGACATTTCGTGCTTTTTCCCCACTGTGTGCCTTTTTTTCTCTGTACCCTAATAAGCTTTCATATGACACTCAGACAGTGGGCTACAACTCGCTTTTCACGCGACTTTGATATGTGACTTCTTTTTATTTCCGGCACTGTGCGATTTTGTGAATGTGAGCTTTCAAGTTTCTCCAACACGCTATGTCACTCGATCAACTTCCTTTTGTTCATTATACCACGGTTTATTTGAACAAATAGTATGTTTTCCTTTGCCTCCACTTGGTATTCGCTGAAATTCTTATATTTTCCCCCGTGCTTTTTCCATTGTCTTTTCACAGAAGGCTGAGTTTAAGGGCGATTTATATTGATTTGCATATTCAAAGAGGCGTAATTCTGGGAGGAGTTGGGGCGTTACATAAAGCGCGTGCACAAGCGTTAGTTTTCACACTGATCGGGATTTATGTAGCGAAGAACGTGGAAGTTGGAGTACGCACAGATTCCTGCATCTGGATTTTTCTGTGCGTAAGCACATTTCGGCTTTGTGCTTACGCCATGTTATAGTGCGAGTTCTACGCACGCCGTTATACATGAGGCCCCAGGACTGCCGTAAACCCCCTTTCCCACTCCCTTTCCTCCCACTTCCCTGCACCTATGTCAGTATTTATAGATCAAGAAAATGAACAGCAGTGCTACGTATTGACATGTGGATGGTGCATCGTTGTGAACCACGTAATACAAAATGTTAATCCTTTAAATGAAAATTAGGTTTCATAAAATGTTTAAAAGGTTGTATATATAGTAAATACAGTACTGGATGTGTATGTATTTTCAAGTAAACACTTAACTTTTTTTTTTTTTAAATAAAATCCATCCATCCATTACCCAACCTGCTATATCCTAACACAGGGTCACGGGGGGTCTGCTGGAGCCCTTCCCAGCCAACACAGGGTGCAAGGCAGGAACAAACCTCAGGCAGGGTTCCAGCCCACCGCAGGGCACACACACGCACTCACACACAGACACCAGGGACAATTTAGAATCGCCAGTCCTCCTAATCTGCATGTCTTTGGACTGTGGGAGGAAACCAGAACACCTGGAGGAGACCCACGCAGACATTGGGAGAACATGCAAACTCCACGCGGGGAGGACCCAGTAAGTGAACCCAGGTCTCCTTACTGCGAGGCAGCAGTGCTACCACTGCGCCACAATGCTGCCCTGTAATAAAACGTAAATGTAAAAAAAATCCATCCATCCATTATCCACCGCTTATCCGAGGTCGGGTCGGGGTAGCAGCTCAAGCAGGAAGCCCAGACCTCCCTCTCCCCAGCCACATCCTCCAGCTTCTCTGGGAGGACCCAAAAGCGTTCCCAGGCCAGCTGGGAGATATAATCCCTCCAGCATGTCCTTGGTCTGCCCCGTGGCCTTCTCCCAGTGGAACATGCCCGGAACACCCCCCTCAGGGAGGTGTCCAGGGGACGTCCTAACCAGATGACTGAACCACCTCAACTGACTCCTCTCAATGCGGAGGAGCAGCGACTCTACTCCGAGTCCCTCCCAGATAATTTAACTCCTCACCCTCTCTCTAAAGGAATATCCAGCCACCCAGCAGAGAAAACTCATTTCGGCCGCTTGTATCCGTAACCTTCTGTCAACCTCCTGCTCCATTCTTCCTTCACTCGTGAACAAGACCTCGAGATACTTGAACTCCTCCACTTGAGGCAGTATTGTGTTCCCATCCCGGAGAGAGCATTCCACCCTTTTCTGGCTGAGAACTATGGCCTCGGATTTAGAGGTGCTCACTCTCATCCCCATCGCTTCACACTCAGCTGTGAACTGCTCCAGTGAGAGCTGAAGGTCACTGTCCGATGAAGCCAATGGAGCCACATCATCTGCAAATACAGAGACAAGATTCTGAGGTCACCAAACCAGACCCCCTCTGCACCTGCACCTAGAAATTCTGTCCATAAAACTTATGAACACAATTGGTGACAAAGGGCAGCCCTGGCAGAGCCCATCCTCAACAGGAAGCGAGTTCAACTTATTTCCATCAATGCGGACCAAGCTCCTGCTCCTCCTGTACAGGGACTGAATGGCTTGTAACAACGAGCCTTTTACCCCGTACTCTTGGAGCACACCCCACAGGATGCTTTGAGGGACACAGTCGAATGCCTTCTCCAAATCCACAAAACACATGTAGACTGGTTGGGCAAACTCCCAAGCTCCCTCCAGGATCCTGGCCAGGGTGTAGAGCTGGTCCAGTGTTCCATGGCCGGGACGAAATCCACATTGTTCTTCCTGAATCCGAGATTTGACCATCGACTGAACTCTCTTCTCTAGCACCCCTGAATAGTACTTACCGGGGAGGCTGAGGAGTGTGATTCCCCTATAGTTGGAGCACATCCTCCGGTCACCCTTTTTAAAAAGGGGGATCACCACCGCGGTTTGCCAATCAAGAGGCACTGCCCCCAATGTCCATGCGATGTTGCAGAGATGTGTCAACCAGGACAGCCCCACAACATCCAGAGCCTTGAGGAACCCAGGGTGAACTTCGTCCACCCCAGGGGCCCCGCCACCTCGGAGCTTTTTAACTACCTCGGTGACCTCGGCCCCCGATATGGACAGGACTTTTGTCTCACTGCCTTGTCTCTCTTCTCCCTGAGACATCCTCAAACACTAGTCGATCTCTTTTTGCTGTTCCATTATTTCATCGAGTAATATTTTCAATTTGTTGCGCTAAGCCAATCTTTACTCTCGTTTTTTTTTTTAAGACTTTCAAATTGTCCTCCTTCCATTATCTCTAACCTGCTCTGCATGTGTATCACGAGACTTACATCCAAAGGTTGTGACTTGACCGCCTCTGTCTCTCTTCAAAAGATCACGTCTCGTCCCAAGATTTTTGTTTAATAAAAGACAGAAATAATGTAGTGTCATCAGATTTCCTAGTACATTTAACTGTAGTAATTTCTGGATTATTTTTGACTAAAACAGTAAGCATCTCTGCAACTGTAAAGAAAAGAATGGAGATGAAAGGAGTGGAGAGCAAGGACATTCTTGACGAATTCCTCTTTTCACCAAGAATTTTTTAAGTGCCATGTGAGAGAGAGAGACAGTGCAGTTAATATCTCTGTACAGCTTCTTACTCGTCTTATATTTTTGTTCTGGAGAAAGACATATAAGGTTTGAAACATAAATAAATGTTGTACTGTATCAAAAGCTTTATAGAAGTCTAAAAATAAAACAATACCATCATCATCCATAAGATCTCTATTCAAACAATATGGAGAGGAGCACAGGCTTGAATAAAATCTAAAGACCTCCTTACAGATCAAATTTGGACCATTATAAATCATATCGTTCCTATTATATTCATTTCTTTCTCATGTTGTCTTCCTTCTTCAAAGCTACTGCAATAACTCGAATATGTTTCTCCATGTTCTATCCATTTTGTGCTGGATCAAACATACGTCCCTTGAGCTCTTTTAATATTTAGTCACAAAAGCCACAAAGAGCTGTAGCAAGGTTTGGGGCAGCCACCCGTATATTTGTAAGTTTGATAAGATAGCACTGGTGTGTACAAAACAGAACTGAGGGAATAGGGAAAAAGTGGAGGCTTTTAAAGGGGAAGACAGGAAGTGAGATCAAAGGGGTCGGGCTCATGAAGGTCTTCAGCCATAGGCTCGGACCCGGAAGTGACGTCAAGAGGGCCACGTGAAATGTCTCTCTTTTTTATTTTTTCAAATTTTATTTATTGTAATCATTCCATACAAAAAGATAATTTCTTACAAAAATTAGGACTGAATACAAATCAACCCCCACCTCAAATCTCCCGTGAATGGTCTGCAGGAAAGGGAGAAAAAGAGTCAGTACACTCTGCCACATCCCAGTCTGACTCGGAACTGCCGTTACTCAAGCCCTTTAGCTGCCTCCCATGTGCACGTGTGTGACAATACCAGCTATCTAAAGAAGATCGCAAAGCCATCATTTTGTCCCTGTTCATATCATCAGTATTGTTCTTAAGAGATTTATGAAATTCTTTTTGTTCTCCACATTTCATCGTAACAAGTTTAACTGAAAATTCTGTAACCTTGAATTTAAAATACTCCCACTTACTGCTAAATGTATCAATGTTAAGATCATTTATTATTTCTTCTGACAAACTCTTTGTGACACCCCGTGTAGTGGGAATTGGAATCACCAGCCTACACTCTAGGTGTCTAGTATGTGGGACCGTGTGTGACCAGGATGATGGTGTGAGACAGGGAGACATAGACACAAAAAGGGTTAGGTTTTTTGAAAAATAAAGTGAGGTTTTATTTACAGGTGTGTGTAGAATTCAGACTAAAACATGATGTATGGATTAAAACAGAAATGTGTGAACGCACAAAAAAATCCCAAATCATAAATTTAATCTGCACATGCGTGCCACCCCACCCCGACTCCTCCCAGAATTACACCCCTTTCAATATGCAAACCAATATAAATAGCCTCTTAAGTTCAGTGTTCTGTAAAAAGACAATGGCAAAAGCACAGGAAAAAAATTACAATTTGTTGGTTTAAGCAGTGGTATTAACAACAAAAGAAAGTTTATTGAGTGACAAGAATGGTGGAGAAACTCGAAAGTTCAAGTTCAGAAAGTTGCACAGTATCCGAAATAAAAAAAAAAAAAAGTGGTTGGTGTGAAAAAGCGAGTCGTAGCCCACCATCTGAGTGTCATATGTAAGCATATTAGGGTACAGGGAAAAGAAAAAAAATAGGGACATTGAAAAAAAGGCTGAAATTTCCACTTTAATCACATAGTTTATCTTGTCATTAAAGTAGAACGTCATAAACATAATCTTAAAATTGTTTACTAGTTTCTCAGATCCCATCATAACTAAAGTAGCAAGTTAAATGCTTCATATTCTATGTGCTCTTCTATGTGTGTGAATCACTACGTGTTTCTTAAACAGGCTTTCTCTTATGCTGACAGGACACAGAATCCATTACATTCATGATATTACAGCTCTCTGAACAATTTAAATACTAAGATGTATACTTGCATCGTTTTCATGATAATAGGAATTAAAGCATGTATTAAATGTGGGCACGGCAACGCAGTGGTAGCAACAAGCTGTCCCCTGTCCAGAGATTGTTCCTGCCACCCGCAAGATGCTTGCTGCTCCGCACACAACCCTTGATAAAATAATTTAATGCAGCAGTACTGTTTCTTTCAAACATACTAACTAATTCCTATCTTTCCTTCTCTTTCACCAAGTAAACAATTGCCACACAATCAGCTCTTTAATAAATGTCAAGCCATCTGTAAGCTTAGAACAACAAATCTTCTAAACCTTTAAGGAACATTGAAATATCTTCGTAGGACATGTTTAATTATTCCATCCAGGGTCACACCAGTCCCAGCCAGGAACAATTCCTGAATGGGCCACCAGCTCATTGCTACCACTGTCCACACGTTAATTATTAACAGTATACATTTAAATGATGTTAAAAATTTATCTATATAATGTAAAATATAAACTTTACTGCATTCCATCTTAAAAAAAGATATCAAGAGCTCCAAGAAGATAGCACTTGGAAATCTAAATCGACTTAGAAGCCAGTCATCATCATCTGTAAATACACACTCTTTTATTGAATTGAATTCCTTTATTGTTATTGTATGGTACAATTAGATTCAATATGCAAATCCTCCATCAACATATTTTCCTATAAAATGGTATAATAATTACAATAATGATAATATGATAAAAACAATGAAAAACATACAATATGAAAGCATAAGTAGCTCAGGTTGTGCAATATTACAACTGTAATGCAAGTTTACAGTAAGGTAATTGTACTTATCAGTACAAACAGTTCAACTGGGAGCACCTGATGGACTAATTGAGTGTGTTTATTGCTCTTGAGATGAAACGGTTTCTAAACCACAAAGGTCCCTACAGGAAAGGCTCTGAATTGTTTGTCGAATGGTAGAGTTCAAATAGACTGTGTGCATGGCTGAGCCAGCATGTGGTAGAATCTGTATCCGGATAATTCTCTCCACTCTTGACACAATCTGCCTTAGAGCTTTGTGATTCCACACTAGGATTCAGTGGGTTAAAATACTCTTGAGTGGTGCACTGAGAGTAACAATGCTAAAGCAGCTTTGGTATTTGGAATAGTTTGGCCATTTGATGAACCATTATATGGTTACAGGTTGATTTAAATCAGAGGTCTTAAACAAAAAAAAATGATATGCTGTTAATTTCAGTGTATTTGATAAAGCCGCACCAGGGAGGTAAGTCAAAAAAAAATAAAGGGAAATTACAAAGGAACAGTAGCACTGCTTTGACGCTGGGTGCCACCAGTTTGCAAAACCGAGCTGAAAACCTCTGTATATAATGGTTTGAGCTGGCATGAGAATGTGCATGGCTTTACGCCAAGATTAGTTTCTATACGTTACGATGTGAGTGTGGAAACGGGTGTACGTAACATTTGTGTGCATACACACCGTTTATACATGAGGCCCCTGGTCTCCAGTGACGAGTTCAGATCTGTAACAGGATACTTAGGTAGACAAGGTATTGAAGACCCCACGTGCCGTCTGTATTCCTTGTAATTTAGGTACATTTGGAAATGTATATGTTTACAGCAGCAGCTATAAAAATCACATAGCCAAATAAATTAGCACAGTATAAATGTGTTTGTCATTGATAATGACATTTTTTTCTCAAATAACGTTTCATTGTGAAACCAGTTTTATCCAAAATTCAAAACTGAGTCCAGTTCTTGAAAAATGCCACAATATCTAATGTCAGTAGCTTGGTGGTCACTTCCACATTTACTGATATTTTGGTTTGTAAACGCAATGACAACTAAAAGGAGAGCTGGTGGGATTGTATTGTTTTTTCATGAAGCCTCCAGCTTTGGCCTCTAGTTCAGTAAGGTTTCCACTGACGTGAATCTCTAGCTTTCAGCTTCTTGTCATTTTTGTATAAGAATTGTGAAAATGTATATTTAAACCATCAGCAGCCCTAATGCTTGCATTACAATTGAGTAGCATTTTTTTTTTAATCTAAATTATGACTGAAGGCAAAGGTAATCAATAATTTTTAGCAAGCATGTTTATTAGGCTTCTGTCACACATTTAAAATGTCTGAAGCATTTACAGCTTTATTAAATACTTAAAATGCAAGGTATATTATGAAACATTTTAATAAAAACATTATTTGGTAATTAAACTCTCTAAAATTCATTTTACATATATTCAATTGCTGAACAAAGGCTCAAGTTCAAAAATATTTTAGATCTATACAAAAAAAGGACATCACCAAAAAATAGACAGTGAATATTTACACAATTTACTTCCTATTAAATTCTATACATATAAGAGTGAAACGTGATATGTAAATCTGTACACAAAAAAGTGATATATTTTACAATAAAACCTCTTAAACAGAAGAGTGAATTGCCTACAAAAGTGAATACTCTACAAAAACTGCTGTGGTTATATAAGGTACAAGAATCCAAACCAAAAAAGATGGGGAAAGCCTGAATTCCATAGATCTTGATTCAGATGTTCCTTCACCTTTTAAAACTTTTGCTGAAAGACAAGCCACTTGATCCTAGAAAGAAATGTTGACAATTTAAGAAGCCATCTTTCTTATGGGCTGTGTTTCTTTCTTCATTTATTGAAGATATAGCATCATTTAAACAAATATGGCAGGAAACTATAGTACATGAAAGATGCCATGGTAGACAGAGAAAACATACCAACTACAAAGAGCCGGTGACGAGGCTGAATGTGAATCCAGATTCTCTGGGTCTATGAGGCAGCAGTGATAAACTACTGTATTTGACATTTGGCCAACATGTTCATGCCTACTATCTTATTATTTAAACACTTTTACTAAACACAAATACGTTTTACAGAGTCTTCTGCTTACCTAGTTTATGGCCTCCTAAACGTTGCTGTACCGCCTCTAAATGATGGATATATTCTGTCAGAGATCGCTCAGCATCTTGGGACGATGTAATTGACTGCTCATGAGATCTGCATGTCAGTATAAATAGCAAACACAAAGCATAAAGGTTAATATTTAATAATAGAAAGCCGAGTAATCTGAAATATTATTTGAGTATCTTGTGTAGTATTATCCATATTGTTTATATTTTCCTAATCTCTTTAGATAGCACTTTTGGGATACTAATACAAACACAGCACAATGAAATTGTAATTCTTTTACTTGAATATTAAAAACAGTTACTGAACCACCCAATTACAAAGCCTTTAACGGTTCTTCAAGGTACTATGACTAGAGCTAATTGTCAGTTTCTAGAGGTTTATAACATTGAAAGTCTCCTTGAAATGGCAGCTATATTGCATACTCTTTAGCCTTCCGGTCAACAAAATTGGACTATGGTGTTTTCTAAAATATCTTGCATAGAATGGTTCAGGCGGCTGATGCTGTCCAACTGCTGAATTGCTAAATTTCTGAATCAAGTGTATTAAACATGAACTAATAACAGAAATATGGTTCCTGGCATTACTTTGTCAGCTAACAACAATGTGGTGGTTTAGTTTTAGCCAGCCTGGTATGTTATACATTAATTTTCTTTAATCTTTTGTGCAAGCAATTTAAAAACAACTTGCTTACAAAATAAAGTGCTTAAAAGTAGAATGTTTTATTTAATTCTTGATACTGTGGTAAAACTGATTTTTTTGGGTGTAACAAGTTAACTGTAAGTATGTGAACATTACCTCCTTCATTTGAAGTACGACTCGGGTCAATGCTTGAACAGTTAGCTACAAATCAGGCCTGGGCTGACGTTTAATGAGGCATTTTACAGTGCAAGCCCAGAATAACTCTACTGACAGTATTCTACTGCTGCCCAGTACACACAACAACATCATATATCAAAAAATGTATATTTATATGCTTTTACTTGTTGGCTGGTGGACCAAGATGAATCCTTCTATTAAATCACTGGAGGCAAAAGTGAACCAAGTGTGGTGAAGTCAGCGGGGATTACACTGAAAGGTAACGAGGTGCGTTTGACTATCAGATGTTATTGTTTTTTAGTTAGGCAGATAAATTATTGAACACCCTTTGGAACAATAAAATGGCCTGATATGAATAAATATGGATGCAGCAGATTAACATCCCGTCCTGGACTGGTTACTGCCTTCTTTTTGATCTAGCCAAGATGGCCTCTGGCTCACTGAGAACCCGTACTAGAATAACATACCTTAACATTGTAAGGCTCAGTAAACCTAAAACATGGACAGGATGGGCAGTGGCTTAGACTACTGAGAAGAGCCATCACTAACAAATTATCTTCCATAATAACAACCCAAGTTTGATCCGAGTCCCTACAGGTCTCTACCACTATAATAAATGTCAGAGTTGTAAAGGGTCTATGATGAATAGAGTATTACAGAAAAAAAGAACAATGCTGACCTTACTAGTGTTTCATGTTTTAATACTCACAGAACATAGTGGTCTTGACATAAGCTAAAACTGAGAGGTCTGGCAATAATTAATGTCATTCTATCCAAGTGTTTACTAATTAAAAAACTGAACTGAAAGCAAATTCAGACAATGTATTTTGAAAAAGGCAAAATAAAAGTTAGACCAAAATCCTCTAAATCCCCTAAAACAAGAAAACAGTTTTAACAGTTTCCTGATCAACTCTTAAAAAATATTTAATCCAAGGTATTGATAAAAAGAGACAAGGGTTGTCACAATACCAAAATTTCAAACCTTGATCCAATACTAAGTATTGAAACTCAATACCATTTTCTATACCCAATACAGTATATGATGTACTGTAACTGAATAAATGTATGTAAATAAACAGGCCTTACCTGTTCTGGAGCTTGTATGGTGATTTAGGTGACTGAACAATATGTGTACTTCTATTAAATGACACATTTTCTCTTGTTGGAGGAGAATTGAAAATAATAGTTGAGTGCTGTGGCCTTAAAACCTCAGGTCTGGTTCCGTTGACTAAGAAAAAAACAAAAAAAATACACTAATACATTTATATATTTTACATAGTATTTCTCAGTTACCTTAGTTAAAATAAGTCTTTCATGTGAATTCAGTCTTAGAGCTTCAAACTTAAACATAATATTGCAGAAGTAGCATAAGTCATTATAATTAGATATACAGTGGAACCTTGGTTTGCGAGCATAATTCGTTCCGGAAATGTGCTCGCAATTCAAAGCACTCGTATATCAAAGCAAATTTCTCCATAAGAAATAATGGAAACTCAGATGATTCGTTCCACAACCCAAAACGATTCATATAAAAATGATTAATACAAAATATAAAGTAAAATACATAATACAAATTAACCTGCACTTTACCTTTAAAAAGAATCATGGCTGGTGTGAGTTTCTAAACTCATGTGGGATTCCACCCAACGGGACGACACGCGGAAGAGCGTCCCAAAGCAATCGCAGTCTCCCAGCGCTGTAGCAGTTCGCCGTATAAGTGCATCCAAAAAGATCGCAGACATGCTATAAGCGCCTGTCATCAATGGGTCATACAAGGAACATTATAAAGATCCCGCTACAATAAATAACAGCGCTGTTGCTGTTTCAAGCTGAATAAAGCTGTTGTTAAAGTACTGAGACTCAGCTTTGTGTTTTGGGGAGCAAGATGGGGACTCGCACTTCACAGCGCACACACACACACAGTCACAATGCTGTAGTAAACAGTATACGTTCGTACGGATGTTGACTATATGAGTAAGGCACACAGACTCAGACGGAGAGTAGGAGACGATTGCCAGAGAGAGAGAGATGCGCTGGGCGAGCGAGCGAGATAAGGAGAGAGAGAAGAACCATCAGCTCAGTTGTGATCACATGACGCTCAGTAGACAAAGTGTATCCATACTACTCGTATTGCAAGATATCGCTCTTTTATCAAGTCAAAATTTATAAAACATTTTTCCTCGTCTTGCAAAACACTCGTAAACCAAGTTACTCGTAAACCGAGGTTCCACTGTAATAGTTAACATGCATGGAAATATGTTAACTATTATTAAAATTAAAAATATGGCAGTGGCCAAGGTAAAAACAGACTCTGAAGAAAGCACCAGTCCATTAAACACTGCAATAGCATATGAAACTTACTTTTACGCTTGGAAAATGCACCACCTTTGTTGTCTTTATGAGCTTTCCCAGAGTGCTCTGTATTCTGTGAAAATTATTTAACTGTTTGTCTGGAACCTATCATTAATATCCATAAGGCTTTACACAGAAAGTCTGTAAACATCAATACAGTCAAAACATTATACTTCTATCATTATTACATATGAAAGACCATTGGTGCTAAAATGAAATAAGTTAAATGGAAATTATTAAATATTCACATGCAAAAGTACTGTCAAAAATGAGAGTGTCAATAACTTATGAAAAAAATGCATATTTAAATAAAAGGCATCAAATTAATTACAAAAAGTCATGTTAAATTTCAATATTGATAAATTTTAAAAGACCGTTTTTATTTCACTAAACTTCTTTTCTGAACAGTGCATTTCCGAATGGCTCTTATAAAGCCAGCTGTAATTATTTCACAGTGACTCTTTTCATTATGATTTTGTCACTTGTCAATCAAAACCAATGAGCTGAAACTTTTCCTATTGGTTAATCCTATGCTAACAACAAAAAGATTGCAAAAAGTGCGTAGGGCTTTTTTTACTCTACGCAGTACAAACAGTGTGCAAAAGTGCATAGCAGTCTCAATAATAATCTCCTAAAAACAGTGCTCTGATGGAGGTGAAAATCAATCAATAACCCATTAACTTTTAAAATCAAAAGCAAAAATAGTCAGGATCTTTCATTTAAAAAAATTCCATGCATCAGTGTCTCCTTATTCCATGTCCCTCTGGCAAGCGCGATCAACCTTTTTAACAGGCTTGTGTCCCCATTGTCATCCCTTGGTGTCGACTACCGCCAGCATCCTTCTGCATCCATGAGAACTTCTCAGAGAGGTTTGTTACTCTTGCTCCTCTGCAATATTCAAAATGAACAACCCTATCCCCAGAACGTGACTGCTCTGCATTGGGAAACATTCCTGACTACCATGCCCCCTTCTCTCTAATGCCCCTGATCTGCTATGATTCCGACTTTTTTTTTCCTTTCTCCATTGATTTTACCTCCCATCATTTTTTTGTTTTTACTTTTCTTATGTCTTTCTCCCAGTCTATCCTGCTCAGTCTCTTTAAATGCTGTGTGGGTGCAGATGAGCTCTGCATAATGACCCACAGAGAGTCAATGAGGAAACCAGCCAGGCTGGTCACACTTTCAAGTGCAAACAGAAGCAGCCAATGATGTCTGGGGCTGCCTGAGTGCACCATTTTTATTTTAAAAACCTGCACACTGCCATGGACCCTGAAGTATGGTTTAAAACATTCTTTGATTAATTAGCTTGTTTTTGGATTCTCTTATTTTTCATTAAGTGCAGTAGTGTGATATTTACACGTATAAGAAATAGTGATGGTGTGGGTCCAGCTCCATGCTCCTCTTTCATATTTAGAGCCTCTTGAAACAGACACCGTCAATAACGTAACCAGATGAGCATGGCAGATGGGGACAAAACACTCCAGGCAATGGGATAGTGGAAAGTGTTCAAGTGCTTTGATTAAACAATAAAAAAATAAAAGCAGTTTGTGTCCAAAAGTACAGTGCTTCCATTAAATAATTAAATAATCCTCACAATAGTGAAAAACCTGGTGATTAAAAACAAGGCTAAAAAAACAGAATAAAAACCAACAGTTACTGGGTCAAGTGAGCCGAGCACAACTCCTTCCTAGTCTCCCCAGCTTGCCCATTGCTAGTTTAGCTGGGAAAGACTTCAGCAGCCGCAGTCCTCTCCAATCCAACCCCATGCCAGACCACTTGGGGTCGGTTGTCCTCTCGTCATCCTTCTTGTAGAAGAGGACGTCACTTTGATCGCTCCCACTCCACTGCACAATCAGTTGGGACAATTCGTCCCTAGAACACTAATGCATCAATGGACCACTGACTGCGCTGCCTTTTTTCTCTCTCTCTGCCCCATTGCCGCACTCTCGCTCTACGTACCTTTCTCTCAGTTTCTCTCCTCTCTTCCCATGCCGGCCTGTACTTACACGGCTCTGTGGACTCAGTGGCTCAATCATGCACCACAGAAAGCAATCTCGTTCCAACTACTTCACCAGCTCCCTGCTGCTGCGTGAGTGCACCCAGAGACGGACACTGCCAATGGATTATTTAATAAAACTGCCATTCTTTCTAAGCCGCGGACCTGCTATACCACAGAAATTAAAGAAATATTTGGATTTTGAATTGTCATTTTCTTTGTAAATCACTTGTTCTCTGACATTTACTGCCTTAATTGTATTTGAATACAATCAATAAAGATCAGAACAGAGCAGGGAAATGTTGCTGAATGCTAAAGGGCAGTTATTTCAATGCTAAAGACTTGTGGTTTATTATTAACAAAATTTATCAACAATTAATAAGTTAAACTGTGAGAACATTAAAAATAACAATAGTAAAATGAAAAAGAATAAATTGTTACCCATCTAACACATCAAACCGCAAAAATGTATAATGACTGTGTAATTTCTGGATTTTTTATAAAAAAAAAAACCTAGGAATTGTGAAATAGCACATTGCTTAATTAGGGCAGGAATTTGATTAAATTAAATTACTTGGGTCAAAATTTATATTTATAAATTCTCTCTTTATTCATCCACTTTTGCAACTCTTATAAGCCATTTCTGATATAGAGTTATGAGGAGATTGAATCCATTATGGCAGATGTGGATGCCAGGAATGAAACTTGGATGGGACCAGTCAATTGTCTTTCAGATGTTGAAGGAAAAACGGAATACCTTGGAAAACTCTGATATAGACACAGGAGGGATTGGCAGACTCCTCACCAGGATTGAATGGACTGAGCTTTAAACCCAATTCTTGACCTGCTTTTCTTAAGCTTTACTCTACTGCTACTTATTTGTGACACATGAACATGGTAGCACAACTACACATCCCTACACACTAGCATATGTGAAACTGACACAAAAACATACATTTTTTGTCCTTTCTTTTGTTCAAGAAACAAAAGTTTGAATTTCAAGAATATCAGTAGTTGCCTTACCTAAACTGTGCCCATTTCCACTCACAGATGCCACTGGAGGATGACTCTTTTTTGTAGCCTTTTGCCACTTCTTGACCAAAAATTTCAAACTGAGGGTAACAAATTACAGTTCAATTAATTTAACTGCTTTTAGAGTTTGAGGCAAAAATTCAATTCACATTGCAAAAAATAAAAAAGGTATTTACCGTGATATCGCAATTAGCACTCTAACAGCAGAACGAAATTTGCTTATAGGTCGTGAAGTTGAAGCTGTATCCTGCAGATCTTTTGGAGATGGATATACTCCCATTCTGGCAATTAGTGACAATATTTCCCTCTCAGTGTCCTGGAAACCTCCCAGTAAGAGAAGAAGGTACTTCTTTTGATAAACTAGTGCCTTCCTGAAACTTTCAGTTCTAAGATATTTTGCATAGAGTCGTTGCATCTGTGTCAAAACATGCATTTTACAATAAGTAAAATTAAGAAATTAAAAAGCAAATAAAAAATGCATAATTTAAATTAAACTTTGCTTAAAAGAAAAAAGAAACAAGAACTAAAAGGTATGGGATACAAAAATATTTCAAATAAAATCATTTTATTAAAATGAAAGGTAGCTCAATTTCAAACAATAACTACCAGCTTACCTTAGAGGAACTATCACCTATAGGCCTGTTCTCATTCTCAGCAGTCATTCTTGCCAGCTCAGATTCTGCCTTATTCAAAGCACTGGTAAGAAACACCTTCTCCTTTTGCCAGGCTGCTCTTTCAGAAGCAAGAATGGAACTGGCATTGGCCTGGCTGAACTACAAGATTAAAAAATATATAAACACACAATGTCGGTAACTAATTATTTTCTGTAAATCTGAAATTAAAAAGTATTCACTAGCAATTTGAAAAATAACAAAACATGTTTTTTACACATCAAGAAACTGCTTTTTTCACTGTATTCATATGCAATACAAAAAAAATGATAAATGCCTTTCAGCAGTTCAAGTGAAAATGAGATTGATGGGCAGTTCAGTCACTACAGTATAATGATGTGCAAAAATGGGGCCACAGCAACTGAACATTTTGTTCTTATATTTAAACCAAACTTACCCAATGCTCTTTATTGACTATTTTCTAAGTTAAAAAAACAAGCAGTGAGTATGTTTACAAACTCACACAAAACCGGGATAAGGTGAGTAACCTAATTAAGGCAGAAACCTGGTTTCATAAATACCTTCATGTTCAAGTCTACTTATGCTGTTCTCCCTTTTTAAAATATTCCAAAGTAATTAAAATGCGCAAGAATGAGTTAAATCATCATCAGTGGCTGCCTTGAATCTGAAAATAAGCATGAAGCCTGTGTCTTCCGAGCAATGAGGGTAACACTACTTCTAAAAGTAACTTATTTTCATTACTATCACTTACAAAAAAAAGTAACTAAGCATGTTATAAAGATCATTTACTTATAAAATGTAATGCATTACAAATAGTGTGTCAAATTTTCTTCTTTTTATAAAAAACTGCACATTTGACAGGCTAGCATTTGTAATTAAATCTTAAGTCCATATATAGACCTTCAGGAAATTGACCAGAAACACAGCCAAACATGTAACTTTCCCATGTTTTATAAATACGTTTAGTTCTTTATGTGCTGTGAAGTAAATAACACCCATTCCCTGTTTACATCTCAGATATTAACACTGGCCACTGAGTCATCTAATCACACTGTTTCAACACATCTACAGCAAATAGATTAAAACTAAACTGACTCTTTATTAACAGGTTTCTGTTAAGGTATTGCACGTAGCACACTTTTTTCTCCTTGGCTGTGCAATTAAGGCCTGCAAAGGGCCGGCATTCCAGTGCATTTGTTTCTTGCCTTACACCCAGTGCTGCTGGGAAAGCAACAAAAGTATTTTTAGTTCAATAAAATAAACACTGTAGCAGGTTACATTTCATCTTAAAAATAAATCAAACTACATAATACATGTTACACTTAATGCATTATGTCCAACACAGGTCCCAAGATTGTCAGGCTGAGCTTGGCACTGTATATTCAGCTTATTAACAAAACAATGTAGTACTTTCTAAACTATTGAAGAGTATGAGCGGTTTAGAGAATGCACTGATACAGTGTGTTGCCGCACCCACCACACGACAAACCACCTCAGGGTCTCAAATTAAGACCTGAGCAGCTGTGCAACGGGTGACACCTCAGCACCACATTAGTTTGAATGGAACAGTGTGAGATTTTTTTTTTACAGTGGCAGGAGTGCCAATCCTGCCACCAATCCCCTAGTTTGTCCTACAAGTTGGAGAACCTGCTTGCAGGACTGAATGCACCTTACCGTCATAACCAGGATGGAGCAACTGCAGATTAAGCGCCTTGCTCAAGCAAGGGCCTATGTAGTGGAATCACTTCTGGCTTTTACCAGATTTGAACTGGCAACCTTCTGATTGCTAGGGCAGATCCCTAGCCTCAAAACCAGTGCTCCACTCAAAAATTAAGACAAAGATTATTTCAGCCAGAAGAAGGAGTAATGTGACTGCCCAAGTATTTGTCTTGGGAATTTATCTTTGTGGGTAATTCTAGCATTTTCTTCCTGTGGCTGCTGGATGAGAGGGCAAAGCAAACACTGGTAGTCACAGACATGAGCACGGTAACAGAGTGCAATGGACAAGCAGACTACAAAATCCTTCTGTAACCTGGTTTCTCACAGACAAATATCTTGATTTCTCTAGCAGGAATAAGGGTAAACATTGCATTTTTGAAACAGGGTTTCTGTGAATAGTCGGGTTAGTAAAGTACAAGTAAAAGCAATCATTGTGACTTTTCAATTTCTAATAAATATTAACTACAAATGTAAATATTCTGGACATCTCAGGCTTTACTCAGCAAGGATGACTTATTTGTTATAGGAAGGTGATCACTTAATTCTATTCCTGTGTTACAGAGAGAAGAAACCTTAGAAGGTAATTAGTTTTAGATGATACAGATGGATCAATATAATTACATACAATTTAAAATTGTGTCTACTCAAAAATCTGCTGCTATATAAACACCTTAACAAACACCATAGTCAGAAAACGGGGGAAAAAAAAACTCACTTGTTCATTTGCTGCTACTTTATGTTTGAGATCAAGTATCTCTTTCTCAAGCATTGCAATGGATCTTTTGAAAGTGGTCTTCTCTTCAGTAAGTACTACAACACAATTAGTAAGGTCAGCTTTCTCCTTCACTAATCGGTCAACTGAGTAGGATGGCGCCGACAACTGAAACAGTAAGACATTACGTGCAATGAAAAACCATCAGAAGAGGAAATCACAGAAAAAAAATAAATTGTTACATACTGTACAAAAACTTGAAAAAAAAAAAAAAAAACATTACTGAAACATATTACAAGGACAAATTTCTGCATTTTTTTCGCTGACAGTTTACTTACAATTGGGCCACAGCACAACTGTTGTAGATCTTTATCCAGCAAAGTCAGTGTTCTTACCACAAACTTCAGATCTTCATTTTCACCATTGCTATGAAAAGTAATATTACACAATATTAAATACAAAAAACATCTAAAGCTTGCCAAGAGACAGAGACAGAAGAAATAGCACATGTGAATGCATGCTGAAATTTAGTATGAACATGAATGCATTAATACAGCTATAAACACAAACATCTGCATATCAACCTTAAAACCTAAATTCTTTATGCACATTGTTCAATTTGGAGTTTCTTATTATCTACATATTCACTGCATTAATTGTTGCATGTTACACACTCCATTCATTTACATGTGTCGAGTAGCTTTTGGGCATATGGTACTAGGTAATTTACACGTAAATCTATGCATTATTGCTAAATTTCTCAATGTTATTTGGACTTTAATGGAAAGCTCACATTAGATATAAGGGACCCAGAGCGAGCAACAAATATAAAAATTAAAACCAACAAAAACAACGTGACCAATTCCAAAATGAAAAATGTTCTATTTAGAAAAATAGGAGAGGCTGTCAATTTACCACACACTCACAATAAATAACTCAAGGTAAGTTGGGGAGCATGCACTGGTACAGTGCAATGCCGCACCCACTACACTACGAAACAAGTCGGGATCCCGGTTAGCAACTCCCCAGGCAAACACGCGGTCCAGTCCCATCCTCTGGAAATGACCCTCTCTGCCGCAGCCAGGTGTTATGTGGCCGACCCCTTCACCTGGTCCAGCCACTCGGGTCCCCATCAATGAGGATCTTACGAACCGGATCACCCTCAGGGAAATGCGCCAATGGCCGTAGTTCCATAAAAGATGCTCCCTCACAATGCAGGTAATGTGCCTCATTTGGGACTCCATGACATCCTTCTGCATAGATATCGCTCTCCCAATCCGTCTACTGACTTCACAGGAAGAGTCACCAGAGACATGAATGTCACTGCCAAGGTAAGTAAACCTCTCAACAAGGTCAACACTCTCTCCACAAACAGATACACTGCTGATGGCTGTTCCCAAGAAGTCATTAAAGGCCTGGATCTTGGTTTTTATCCAGGACACTCACAAGCCCAGACAGTTAGACTCTTCACTCAATCTCTCAAGCATCCCGATCAAAGCCACATTGACTCCGCAAAGATCACAGCATCGTCAGCAAAGTCAAGATCTGTGAATCTTTCTTCACCAACAGATGCCCCATGACCTTGCCCAATACCCAGTCCATACAAGCATTGAACAGAGTAGGAGCAAGAACACACCCCTGACAAACCCCAGAATTAACTGGGAAAAACACAGAGGTCCTGCCTCCACTCTGCAAAGCACTCACAGCACCAGTGTACAGGGTCCAACTTGCAGGGAAATCATGGGGGTTGGTGGCAGGAACCAGAAGGGCCAGAAGGGAGCGTTTCATCTCGCAGGGCACCCTGGATATCATCGAGTGGAGTCGCAGCGGACAGCTCAATGGCAACTCTGGTATAAATAACTCACTGTAATGATATCAAACTTTGTTTTACACTTATTTACCATTTGTTCTACTTTTTCCTCTTAAAATGTCAAGACAAATTAACAATCTGACAATGCGTATTATTAAACTAAATTATAGTACAGCATCTATATATGTACTAATATAAATACCTGGAACAGTCAAACATAACATCCTTCAGTCTAACAACAGCCATCTGTACTTGCTGCTGAGCCAAATTTAACTGCTGCAGGAACATGGCCTCCTTCTCTGTTGTTTGGGTATCCGAGGTAGCAAACACCGAGGTAAAATCTTCCTGTTTCTGTTTATGAGAGGCCAACTCTTTCTCATGCTGTTCTAGCTCTTCCAGGGTTTGTTGTAGTTGTATTAGTCTCTGCTGATCTCTCTGGTGCTGGAGTTCCATTGAATGCTGGCAGAATAAATTTTAATTAAACATTTAAACAGCAAATGTTAAAAAGGTTTCTTTAACTGAATATAAAAGCACAACATGTCAAACACGAGGAATGTAACACAAAGTATTTGCCAGTTTTTCACTATCCGATTTATGTCTGCGTTCCTTTTCAGCTAATTCCTGCTGATATTGTTTCTTCTGTTTTTCCATCTGCTCCTCCCTAGCCTTTTCCTTTTCTTTAACTGAAAGAAATTTCCTTTGGAGCTTATCAACTTCAGAACGTAATCTTTCTGTAAACTGTTCTCTTTCTCGCTCAAATCCTTGAGTAAGATTTAATTTCTGCACCTGCAATGTTTCTACGGACTTCTGGAGTTTAGCCACAAGCTCCTGTGCTTTTTTCAGTTCAAGCATGTTCTGCTGTGCCTCAGACTCCATTTGACGCTTGGCTTGGATTGCTTGTTGTTGAGTCTTTTCAATCATACAAACTAACTCTAGGGAGCGGTCCTTTTCTTGGTTTAGTTGCATTTTCAGATCGTGGATTAAGTTCTGTTCTTGACTCATTTGCTCAGCTCTCTGGACTTGCCTCTTCTTTGAGCTTCTGGTAATATTCTTGAGCCAAACGCTGTTGCTCACGTTTGACAGCATCACTAAGCTCATATGACCGAGTCTTCTCAATCTGAAGCAGTTGCTGGGCTTCCGCAAATTTATTCCTTTCTTGAGAGATTAGGGCTTCACAGCGAGATTGTTCAATCTGGAGTTCTTTGCGTAGGTTGCTACTAATGACACGCTCCTGTTCCAGAGCAGCACGCAGTTGAGTGTTCTGGATATTTCTGTCTTCCAGAGATGTTCTTAATACCTAAAAAGGAAAATACTGAAAGGTAAAATATGCCTTGGATTGAAGAAAACAGACTTGGTAACTCAGTATCCTCTCAACCCCCAGTTTAGTTTAGGTAAGCATTGAGGCTATGGGTTTTAATCCAAAAGAAATTTGTAATCAGCGCATCTTTCTTATTTTCAATCAGAGGTGGAAGAACCACTAAAAACACCTACTCTTTAAGCAGAAGTATCTTATATGGAAACTAAATAACAGGGCTGATTGGCATGATTCAGCAAAGGGTTTTTGACCTTGTTTAATGAGTATTTTTCTGGAAATACCCTGTGTGGTTAGCATAGGTAAACGTTCCTCAAAAAAATGCCCCATGATGCTTTGCAAGGCCATCACAGAGCTGTGGCATCAATGAACAGAATTTTAATGCATTCTTACAGTAACTTCTTTTTGGGGGGGATGGTGGTAGTTAGAACCAAAAACTGTTTCAGTTACTGTTTCTTCCACTCATGCCTGTTTCAACCCATCGCACTCTTCTGTGCATTTAAAAAAATAAACAAAAAACTTGCAGTATTAACAGTACTGGCAATTGATATATAACATACTGGCAACACAGCACCACATGGCTAATTTTGCATGCAAATTAGCCATGTGCTTAGCAAGAGTCTTAAAAAAGCCTTAAAGGGGCCATCACTCTTCCCCCTCCTCTCATCAGAGAACACAACATACTGTGAAATAATAAAACAAAAAAGATTTAATACTGTTTATAAGCCATTTCTATATTCTTGATGGAAGAAGAAAGAGTGAAGCATCTGCACAGATACATGGGAAACAAAAAAGATATTCCCGCTGTGTCAGAAGCCATGACTTCAAACAAAGGAACAAGCCAGCCCCATGCCACCGCTTTGGGGCATGGCTAATGTGTGCCCCAAAATGACCACAATCTCAACATAATGATATTTTATTTACTTATTTCTAATTTGTGGCCATCTGTTGTATTTTATTTGCGATATTGTTCTGTATGCATCTTTTGTTATTTGAAGCACAGTGGCTCAGTGGTTAGTACTGTTGGCACCATTATAATCCAGTCAAAACAAAATTAGTTCCTCCTTCCCCTTTGACTTCATTGCAAAGTTCACAAACATTTCTGTGATTTCACCAAACTAGAAGCGAAGAGGATTCAGTGGACCTTGTGCATCACTACTAACTGGTAAAAAGTAAAAATAACTAATATCTAATAATAAATTATTATTGTATTTTGTAAACTTTTTTATCATGTATGCTGCATTTAAACAGTTTTTATATGCAGGTAACATTATAGTCTTTAGAATGCAGTTTACACATCGTAATGAAGCTATTTAGTCTTATGTCCTTGATACTGAACAGCTCTTCTGAATGTGACCATACCATAATATAGTACAATATCTTATTTGTATATTTATTCATTTTTCGTTCATTCCTAAAAAGAATGTCAAAACCATTGCAATGTCTGAGCATGCACATTGTATCTTCTATTACACAGCAATTGAAGTAGTGAAAAGTTAAGCAAAATGACACCTTTTATTGGCTAACTAAAAAGATTACAATATGCAAGCTTTCGAGGGAACTCGGGCCCCTTGATTACATCTTGCCTTAAGAAGGGACCTGAGTTGCCTCCAAAGTTTGCATATTTTAATCTTTTTAGTTAGCCAATAAAAGGTGTCATTTTGCTTGACTTTTTGCTACCTTCATAATGGCTAACACGGTACAACACCCTAGTAACTACAGCAATTGAAGGAAAAACAAAGTCACCGTAGACCAGATTAAAGTCATACAACACACACTCAGTTCTTGGTCAATACACTGGACTATTATGCCATGATGTGTGGAGATGCATTATTCACTTACTTAGTCAAAGAAAACTGTAGGTCATTTCCTAAATTACATTGCGTATAGCTCATGTCTATGGCCAAAACAACTTTTGCAGTTTTATTTTTACTGGCCATTATGAACTCCAGATTTTGAACATGGACAATCAAATGTACTTTTTAATTTAGTGGAGAAGGAGCATGGGCTGATGGATCATTAATAAACATACAGTGGTGTGAAAAACTATTTGCCCCCTTCCTGATTTCTTATTCTTTTGCATGTTTGTCACACAAAATGTTTCTGATCATCAAACCAGTGATCATTTAACTGCGAGTCAGCAATCTTACTCCTACCATCACCTCTTCCTGTTAGATATGGTACATTATAATTTTAAGGACTACTTTTTTTTTTTTTTTTAAACTGGCATAAATAAATTATACCAAAAAGGTTTTTTAAAAAGCAAATTTGAAGCAAAGAGGGTAATAACTAGTTTTTTTTTTTAAGTCAATGAAAAATGCTTATGCCTAAAAAAAATTGTCCTATCAAAATAAGAGACTCTTTTGCATTGTTGACTTGAATCATCTTTAAATGAAATGCTGCCAATAAGGAATAACAGAAATCACTGCGCTGCTTTCAATCTTTGATGAACTAACGATTTATTGGGTGAAGAAAATGATCGACCTTGGCAGGATACACTTAATCAGTAGTGTGTGCGACCCATGATTTGTGAGTTTGAGTGCGTGTGTGTGGTTTTGTCAGTTTTACTATAAAAACAGTTAGACATCAGTTACAGTGGTGTGAAAAACTATTTGCCCCCTTCCTGATTTCTTATTCTTTTGCATGTTTGTCACACAAAATGTTTCTGATCATCAAACACATTTAACCATTAGTCAAATATAACACAAGTAAACACAAAATGCAGTTTTTAAATGATGGTTTTACTATTTAGGAGAAAAAATCCAAACCTACATGGCCCTGTGTGAAAAAGTAATTGCCCCCTTGTTAAAAAATAACCTAACTGTGGTGTATCACACTTGAGTTTAATTTCCGTAGCCACCCCCAGGCCGGATTACTGCCACACCTGTTTCAATCAAGAAATCACTTAAATAGGAGCTGCCTGACACAGAGAAGTAGACCAAAAGCACCTCAAAAGCTAGACATCATGCCAAGATCCAAAGAAATTCAGGAACAAATGAGAACAGAAGTAATTGAGATCTATCAGTCTGGTAAAGGTTATAAAGTCATTTCTAAAGCTTTGGGACTCCAGCGAACCACAGTAAGAGCCATTATCCACAAATGCCACAAATGGCAAAAACATGGAACAGTGGTGATCTTTCCCAGGAGTGGCCAGCCGACCAAAATTACCCCAAGAGCGCAGAGACGACTCATCCGAGAGGTCACAAAAAACCCCAGGACAACGTCTAAAGAACTGCAGGCCTCACTTGCCTCAATTAAGGTCAGTGTTCACGACTCCACCATAAGAAAAAGACTGGGCAAAAACGGCCTGCATGGCAGATTTCCAAGACGCAAACCACTGTTAAGCAAAAGAACATTAGGGCTCGTCTCAATTTTGCTAAGAAACATCTCAATGATTGCCAAGACTTTTGGGAAAATACCTTGTGGACTGATGAGACAAAAGTTGAACTTTTTGGAAGGCAAATGTCCCATTGCATCTGGCGTAAAAGGAACACAGCATTTCAGAAAAAGAACATCATACCAAAAATAAAATATGGTGGTGGTAGTGTGATGGTCTGGGGTTGTTTTGCTGCTTCAGGACCTGGAAGGCTTGCTGTGATAGATGGAACCATGAATTCTACTGTCTACCAAAAAATCCTGAAGGAGAATGTCCGGCCATCTGTTCGTCAACTCAAGCTGAAGCGATCTTGGGTGCTGCAACAGGACAATGACCCAAACAATGACCCAAAACACACCAGCAAATCCACCTCTGAATGGCTGAAGAAAAACAAAATGAAGACTTTGGAGTGGCCTAGTCAAAGTCCTGACCTGAATCCAATTGAGATGCTATGGCATGACCTTAAAAAGGTGGTTCATGCTAGAAAACCCTCAAATAAAGCTGAATTACAACAATTCTGCAAAGATGAGTGGGCCAAAATTCCTCCAGAGCGCTGTAAAAGACTCATTGCAAGTTATCGCAAACGCTTGATTGCAGTTATTGCTGCTAAGGGTGGCCCAACCAGTTATTAGGTTCAGGGGGCAATTACTTTTTCACACAGGGCCATGTAGGTTTGGATTTTTTTTTCTCCCTAAATAATAAAAACCATCATTTAAAAACTACATTTTGTGTTTACTTGTGTTATATTTGACTAATGGTTAAATGTGTTTGATGATCAGAAACATTTTGTGTGACAAACATGCAAAAGAATAAGAAATCAGGAAGGGGGCAAATAGTTTTTCACACCACTGTATTTTTAAAGAGGAAACCTACATGTATTTAAAAAAAATCCTTACATAATCTACTCATGTACAGTACACATATATATTATGTATAAACAGAGCATATACTGTTTGTATTAATATAGTATGTATTTCCATGATATTGAGGCTGGCAACCTTGGTACCAATGTTTTAGAATAAAACATTTGATGGTATTTTTGTTGCTACTGTTACAAGTTTTTCACAGATAAGTCCTTGAGTGAAACTGAAAACTGGAAAAAAAAAAAAAAAACTGAAAAACCTGGAGAAAAAAACAACAAAAAAAACAAAAAACAGGCCAATCCCAACTCTGTCCAAACACTTTAATAGTATTTGAGTATCCATCCAAGTCTTCATATTTCTAGAACTAATCTGTGCATGAAGAGTGCCTGCGAGAACTTTACATATTCTCCCATTTCTCAATGTGTTTTCTTCCACATCCCAAGACATACTCAGTATAAATGAATGTGTTTATATATGAGTGCAATCAGTGCACCATGTAATAGGTTGCTGCCCTTTCCATGGCTGTTCTTACTTTGGTCCTGAGGCTTGTGTGGTTTGTTCTCTCCTGCAGCAAAGCATTGGATCAAAAACATTTCAAAATATAATGAAGTGTTTGGGATTAAAATAACGGTGCATTTGCTGAAAAGGCTATCAGTTGTAGCATCACACAAGTGCGCATACAATTCCTGTCCTATAAATGAACTGTAATATTGCATATCACAAGATCAAAAGATCTTATTTTGGACACTACACAGTCCTATATATTTGGTGTAGTGTATGAAAATGTAAATTTTCCCTCCTTTGTTATTGAAGTGTGTAATAATGTACAATTTAGAGAAAAAAACTTGTATTATGTTAAGTCTCATTAGTATGCATGTCTAAGAATAAAATTGACAATGAAAAAGCATTAATTTACATGCAATTACTGTAACAGCAATAGTGTAAATTGTAATATATAGTTCAAGAGATGACAAACACCAAAAACCTGTAAAAAGTCTTGTACCTTGGGAAACATCAAGGCTACGTAAAAAAAAAATAAGAAAAGATGAACCACCAGCAAAATATCACCAACCTTTAAAATAAACCAGCGGTATCAATTCTTCACCAAATATATAAACAAACATTTATGCTACCTCTTGTGTATGCCCATCATGATCTTCTCTCTGTATGTTACGTAGTCTTTCCTGATCCAAGAGTTCGTGGAATTCTTTCACTTTCTTCTGTTCTTCTTCCAGATTTTTCTCAGCAGAATGCAAGTCTGTCTCCAAACATTCTGCTCTACTTCTAAACCAAGGACCACAAGATATCATTAAGCAAGTCTATACAAAGGTTATTATGTATGAAGTTAAGTCTTTTTAACTCTAATGTAGTAAAGTTAATTGCATTTACATAAAATCTTTAGCTTAATTAAAATAAAACATTTCCATTCAATTAGAAAATGTTATACAATATGTCCAAAAACAAACAGTGCTTTCTAATATTCATTAACGAGGTTGATTATTTTGTTGTGTTCAACAGGTTTGACTCAAACAGTATTAATAATCTCTTGTGGTGACACATTAAAGTCCATGGTGGGATGGTTTTAAAAAAAAAAACAGTGCGACTCAGGCTCCATGGGCGTGGGTGTTCATGCAGCTCTGGGATTCTTAATGGGGATTGGGGCTGATTGTGCTTGCACATGAGGGTGCTGTTGGTTCAAATAGCACTATCCACTCTCCTCAGGTCATAATTAGGGCACCTCGCTGATTGAGGTATAAAGGGAGCCTGAGCAGGATAGTGGATTAAGGTCAGTTTGGGAAAGAAAACCAAAGGCAAAGCTGTGAAGTGATGCCTAACATGGAAGGCAGGTGGTCGGTGACCCCCATTCTTTGACATAAAAGCACTACCTTTTTTTACACCTCACTTTTGCTGTGATGTGCATCTTTTCTGCTTGGCTCATCTCGGTTATGTTATTGATGGTTCAGGGTACAAGTGTGACAAGGATGCTAGAGCCTACCTGGATCATCACACCTCCACAATTCATCCATTAAAATTAATGGACTTGATATGGAGAAAGAAAAGTTAGCACCTGATGACCACAATGGACTGAGATGAACTGTTATGTTAACCATGCAAATATTAGGGGAAAAAATGGAAAAAAAATTAATTACATAGCATTAAAAAGTGGCTCTTCAATTAACACATACACCAAGAATTATACTTATTTAATTAAAGATATCTTCAAGAAAAAAAAAATCCTTGCCTGAGGATAACATAACATACCCATTCAAACATGGGCTTATGGAAATTATTTAAAGTAAAGTATTTTGATCAAATTCTGTTTTGTATTTATATTGTATGTAAAAAATCAAAGTTAAATTACTAATGATAAATGAAGAACTTTTCTAAATGGAAAAAAATGAAATTCTGACTTAGAATTTCAATTCATTAGAACCATGTCTGCAAACATTGGAAACAGAAACTAGTTTAATGAATTGGTATAGATCTACACTCTAAGATTGTTTTTCAATACTCTTATAACTACAACAACATTTATTTATATAGCACATTTCCATACAAAAAGTAGATTAAAGTGCTTTACATAATGAAGAATAGAAAAATAAAAGACGCAGTAAGAAAATAAAATAAGTCAACACTAATTAACATAGAATAAGAGTAAGGTCCAATGGCCAGGGGGGACAGAAAAAACAAAAAAAAAACTCCAGACAGCTGGAGAAAAAAATAAAATCTGTAAGGATTCCAGACCATTAGACTGCCCAGTCCCCTCTGGGCATTCTACCTAACATAAATGAAACAGTCCTCTTTGGATTTAGGGTTCGCACGGAAGGACTTGAATATTTATGTTGATTACTGCTCATTTTTAAGATTTTTGAGACTATTCTTGCTGAAGGCTATGCTATACAATGTAATATAGACTGACTAAGTAAACAATGAAAATCTAAGGTAACAAATGTTACAAAATCTCAATTCTGGAAGACAAGGGAAATGCTGGCTGTTTTTTATATTCATAGTTAATATCACAGGCATACTGTGGAATGAGAATAGCAAAACAGAAGAGGACCAGAGAGACAACTGCACCTGAGATTTTCAAGCTCCTTTTGCAGGTCATGCTCTTTCTTCAGTGATGTTTCTAATGTTTGGTTCACTGCAAGAAGCTCTCGTTTCAAGTCAGCAACTGCATCTTGTTCAGATCTCAGGTGAGACCGGAGTTCAGCTGATCTGTCCTGTTCACATTTTAATGAGTTTTGCAAGTCATTTACTATTGCCTGCTCCTGCTGTAGCTTGTACTTTAATAGTTCAGCTTAAAATAAAAAAAGAGAAAAATTTAAATTAAACTGATGAAAACAACACTCACTAAGTACAGCACAATGTTTATTAGGACAAACTAAAATTTCAATCTTTGGTCTAACAAAAATTTCTGTCAAAATATTAAAACAGCATTAAAATTAAATGTTACATAAGGATATGGATTTTAAAAGTGGATTCAATCTTACCGGACCCCACAAATTGTTAAAGCTGGATTTTTTGTTTGGTGGAAATATTTTCTTTAAAAAAAAAAAAAAACCACACCACCCACCATTTCCCACCTTAGTAATCATAGCTCATATGCACTTATCTGCTACTCATTATATACTATACAATGTTATTGTCTGGCTTAGTATTTTTTTCTTCATGTAATCTGGTAAGGAAATTAGTAATAAATAAGATATTTATATTAGCAGGTGATATTCGCTGGCTTTCGTCCTTAATTTACTCAATAAGAACTTAACCAGCACTGTATAATATGCCACTTATCATAAACCTAAAGAGATGCAACTGAAAATGTTACTCTGTGTTAAAAATTAGCCACAGATTACAATACAGATTTACAAAAATACAGATGCATACATTGCAATGTATAAAATACAATGCCGACATTGAACATTCTCAAATTGGTCACAACCCTTAAACAAAATCTGTCTGAAGAGTTTATAAAGGCAGCAATTACCTTGTCTGCGGAGCTGATGTTCTCTCTTGTTTCCTTGTTCTTCTGTGAGGCTTAAGCTGCTTTGGAGTTTCTGCAGTTTCTCTTGATTCTGAAGGTGAGAAATTCTTAACTCTGCCTGTAGATTCTGGATCTCCACCAACATACTTCTTCTGTCTGCAGCAAGAAGATTTCCCAGAGATGCATTCTGTTTGTCTTCCTTCATAGGGAAAAGAAAACAAATCAAAAAGGTGTTATGATTGAAAGCGTGTATGTCATGGACTTCACCAAGAAATGATGAGCAGAATGACCGAAATTGAGTTGTACATTTCATCTTCAGTTCAATGGCTATGCAGTATTATAATGTAAACCATAAATCATTAACTACAGGACTGTGTAACGTGCAACAATGTACCATGAAACTGAAGATACAAAGGTAGCTTAGCAAAGCAAGTTAAACATGTGAAATCTGATCCTCGTAATATCAGCTTACAAGCGTTTTTATATTAAGACAATACTGATTATGTTAGCTTGTGAAAAGAAAGATTATAAAGAATATTTTATAGGTTTAACAGTTAAGGGTAACACAGACATGAAACTACCTTACAAGGCTTCAAACATTGTCAACATACTGTATACCATCATTTAACCAGAGAATGATGATTGAATAAAAATTACTATTACATGTACAAATACATGTCCTATTAGAGCTTATGGTATATTTTAAGCTCACAGGTTAAAAAAAATAAGTAAAATAGGCGACTATATATACCTAACTTGTAGTGTTAAGCTCCTGGACTAGGAATAATAAAATAGGTATTATTCAAATTTTTTTTATTATTTAAAAATAAATGAAAGTAATTGTATTACCATACAATTGCTTAATTTAGGCTGAGGGATGGGGTCCCAGAGCCTTCATATCAGCTTCTGGCATAAGGCAAGCACCAGCTATTAATAAGCAGCAGCCTACAGGAGACAACAATGTTAAATTGCATCAAGGTTTTAAGTTGTGTAACATGCATGTGTTTGGGATATGGAAGATGCACACGCACACAGTAAGAATCAATTTAAAATTGATTTAAAAATTCAACGTTAGGACAATCTCTCATCCATAGTTTAACTTACCTAAATGGTTAAATTGCTTGAGCTAAACAGACTACTGTGCCTGCTGTAGTATGTCTAGTATCTTCTTTACTTTGATTTGAAACCTCATTTCTTTATACAGTACTACTTCTAAATCATATTATTTCTAATGTTGATATTCCATGTCTTGTTTTCCATATCACTTCTAAAACTGAACATGTCTTTATTGTCACCATGATGTCAGAATCCACTCTACCACTTAAATGGCACTGCATTCTACTTGAAAATCTCTTTCTAATGCATATAACCCTTGAAAAAAGTGGTCTGCTTGCCTCAACTCTTTCAGTACTTGAAAATCTGAAATACTTCCTCCACCCACAACAGGTAAAAAAAACTAGCTTGAATTTTATTGTCAAGGTCATAGCAAGTCCAGTTTTCTGAACTTGAATTTAAAACCCAAATTATTTCTGAGTGGCATTTGCACCTTTCCATTATCTGGGTACGTTTTATTCTTAAACACATACTGGTTGGGTTATAGGGCAAATCTAACTTTGCCTTAAATGAGTGTGGGTATATGTTTGTGAGTAGGCCTATGAGAGACTGCAAACTGCTCGGGGATCATTCCTGCTTTTGCAATTAATGTTGCCTGGGTAGGCTCTGATCCTCCCTTGACCCAGAATTGTTCAATCCAATTTCAGAATGCTATAAATATTAGGCGTTATGAATCACCTGGATAACTGAACATGCTTGGCGCCTCTTAAAACTTTGAGTCTTACAAAATCATCCTATTTTCCAGTGTTAACACTCAGAGTTGTACTGGCAAGGTTGCCTGACTTTGAATCATACATCTATGCTGCATTCAAAGCTTCATTTTATCATTTATGAAACATCACTAGCTTCAGATCTTAACTCCTTAGATCAGATAGTCAAATCCTTTATCATGTTTCTGTCAAGTCAGTATTGCTTTTTTATGATCTCCCAGGAATCAAAGTTACTATAGTTCTGCCTTTTTATATTTTTTTTATGTCTATTTCTGACATTCCTCGGAAATTCAATTTACTTTTGCCTTTTCTTCATCATGTAATTTTAGTTTTAATTTAATTTTTATTTCACAAAGACATGAATTATATATATATATATATATATATATATATATATATATATATATATATATATATATATATATATATATATATACATACACATACACACACACACGCATATTAGTTTTAGTTTTAATAAGAATGGTATGGTTAAAGTGCTACTATGGAGTTTAGTTTTATGTCACGAACAGACAGAACTGTACAGTAGTGGTCAAAAGTTTTGGCAGTGACACAAATGCTGTGTTTTGCAAAATGTGCAGCTTCAGCATGTTCATTTTTTTTCTTTTTTTTAATATATTTCTATGGTATACTGAAGAACAATTATAAACATTTCATAAATTTCAAAGGCTTTTATTGGCAAATGTATCACATTTTTGTAAAGAGTCAATATTTACAGTGTTGACACCTTCTTCCCCTACTTTTGGCCAATACTGTACACTTAATGGGTTTAGAGAAGAGTTTAATATTAGTGGAAGCTTACTACACTACACGGGTTTACCAACATTTTTGGTTTTGTCTAATAAAAACAAACATAATTAACACCAGATACTGAATATGAATAATTTTATACAATGTTATAATTGTTTTAATATTTTTTATGTCATTTGTGCTGAACAAATGTGCACTGATTGTTGGTACTTATACGCTTTTCCTTTTCTTGTCCAGAATGGGTTCAATTTGTGATGAAATTTAGTTGAATTTTAAGGTTTGAAGGTTTTTTCTCTTAATGTCTACAGCACACATGTTCTGCTCCGAGACAATGTGCTTACAATTAATGCCTTCAATATTGCATTCAAAAATCTCCCACACTGGGTGTTATTTCCAACCATTTCAGGCACATAAAAATTTAGACACAGACTTTTTCCACCTGTAGGCCTGGAAAGATATCAAAAAGTCAGAAGACAGATTTTACGGTGTTCTGACAGGTGTAATCATGAAAATCATGAGGGCTTAAGGCTCGTTTATACTTCACGGACAGAACAAGGACATGCCTGCATCATGGCTGCCACACATTTCCAGCGTTCATTTCATGCGTCCTCTGAGCAGGTCCTCAGAAATTAACGCGACATGTGTGCGAGTTGCAGTACCAGCAAAAAGTAGGGGGGCACAGTGTGCTAAAAAGTTGGAATGTGACATCAGAGTCTCTGGTTACTATCTACATGTGATAGAAAGCTGCTTTGTGGATCCTACGAGATCGGTGTGTGTGCTTCTATGTTTGATGAATGGTTCGATGTGGTGAAGCAAAATGCCGACATACAAATACATTCGTGGTGCTTTTATATTTAAACGTCACATATTTCCAATCGTAATGACACGATACATTTTAAAAGTCTCACATACCATCTTCTGTGCCGTCTTTTTTTCTATGGCTTCCTCCGGTCCTGACAGCAGTGGCAAACAGCAATAGATCGCCAGATTGAGCACATTAAATGTATGATATTCCTGCACATTTAGAATCCTTAGATTTATAATTGATATAACTTTCATGATGAAATGCATTAAAGTATGTACGTTACACTTTACAGATAAATGGGTAATTTTGTTTAAATAATGAATACAGTGATCCCTCCTCGATCGCAGAGGTTGCGTTCCACAACCCTCCGCGAAAGGCGGATACATTTATATTGTTATTTTTATATTGTCACGTTTGGGTCACAGATTTGCACAGAAACACAGGAGGTTGTAGAGACAGGGACTTTAAACCCCTGTAAACAAACATTTGTCTCTTTTTCAAAAGTTTAAGCTGTGTTCCATGACAAGACAGAGATGACAGTTCAATCTCACAATTAAAAGAATGCAAACATATCTTCCTCTTCAAAGGAGTGCATGTCAGGAGCTGAGAATGTCAGAGAGAAAGAGAGAGAGACAGAGAGAGAAAAGCAAACAATCAAAAATCAATAGATGCTTTTAAGTATGCGAAAACAGCCGCAAGGAAGGGAGCAATGTGAAGGTAGTCTTTCAGCATTTTTTAGTGGAGCGCCCATATCCTCTAGGCCAGTGTGCGAACAGCCCCTCTGTTCACACCCCCTCTGTCAGGAGCAGAGAATGTCAGTCAGAGAGAGAGAGAGAGAGAGAAAAGCAAACCATCAAAAATCAATACATGCTCTTACGAGCTTTTAAGCATGCGAAGCACCATTCGGGAAGCATATTGCATATCATTGAGAAGTTTTATTTAATACATAATACGTGCTCTGATTGGGTACCTTAGCCATCTGCCAATAGTGTCCCTTGTACTGGGCAAACCAACTGAGGAAGCATGTACCATAAATTAAAAGACCCACTGTTCGCAGAAATCCGCGAACCAGTGAAAAATCTGTGATATATATTTAGATATACTTACATATAAAATCCACGATGGAGTGAAGCTGCGAAAGTCGAAGCGTGATATAGCGAGGGATCACTGTACTGTTAATAATTACACACATGGGGGTGACACGGTGGCGGAGCGGTAGCACTGCTGTCTCGAAGGGAGTCACGTCACTGATATTCCCTGCCTGGAGTTTACATGTTTTCCTGCTGGGTTTCCTCACTGTGCTCCGGTTTCCTTCCAAAGATATGCAGATTTGGTTACACTAAAATGACGTTAGTGTATGTGAGTGCTTGTAGTCACCTTGTGATGAGTTAAGGCCCCATCCAGGGATTGTTTTTGCCTCGTGCCCAATGCTAGCTGAAATGGACACATCCCTGGATTGATTTAATCATTAAACATCCTTTTCTGAGATATTGCGTTAAGGTGTCATCGGAATTTAATGGTTGTAACAGGCAATTCACAACACAGAGGAGCCGAACCTGTTCTCACTGTGATAATATCTTGTATTGCCACCTGGTTGATTCCTCCAGATTCATGTAAATTACACGCGCAAGTATAAACAGTACAACGCTTGCGGAGCAGGAGTGTCCGCTGGAGCATGCGTCGCGTGAAGTATAACTCCGGCCTTAGGAAGAACAGGGCTCGAGGCCTGAATCAGAGCGCAGATCCTACCTATCTGTATTGAGGGAAACAAAGTAAAACAAGCATTTAATGTCAAGGCTAGCAGTAATGAGACTTGAATAGCCTATGCGCAAGAACATTAAACTCTTAATGAGCAAAGTAAGAGAACTGCATGGTCTGGAGGCTGCAACAGACCTTAACAGGCAAAACATGCAAAATGCTTGACAAAGATATGTATTTACAATATATTATTCCTAACATTAAAATACAGGGCAGCATAAACATCATGTTACAAAATATTATACTATATTCGGAAAGAAAAAAAAAAGTTTTTGACTGTTACGTTGTGCATAAATGTCCATACTAATCTACTCATTTAGGTGCTGGTAAATGGTCACTCCTGAGGACTTCAATGATTTGTAATGTTGGGCAATATACCATAGTGTCTTTCAGTGCAATATGACTCAATGAACTGCTGAATCTGTATGAAAGTTCATGCTAGAGATCATTCCAAACAAGCAGTATCTATTGGAACAAGTTCATATTTTTTAATTTAGAACATTTTCCTTATTTGTATAGAGTGTGGTTCAAGTTTTTTGAAGAAGTCATTTAACCTTCAGACTGAAAGGATTGAACAGTTTTCAAAATGTAAGCACTTGACAGATTTTCTGCTATCATATCAATCATCCCACTTCTCATCTAAAAAAATAAAATAACTTGCCAACAAGATACACTTAGAAGGTGTAGAATACGTTTACAAATGTCACTAAACAAGTAATCAAGAACTTGCACAACATCCTTCTTCTAAGAAGCATAAGGAAAATTCTTAGAAAGGAATAGCTTTTTTGGGAAAAGTTTTTTTGCTATTGCCAGAGGCCGACAAATGTTAAACCTCTAGTCTATTTTAAATATAAAATGTTTTAAAGTAAGAAAATGAGCCAGTAATTTGAGAGACTAAATAAACTTCAGTGTACTTCATTCAGATTTCATGAAATCCCAGGCTCAGGTGTACTTCACAACAGACAAGAGGCAGATGAAGCAGTGTTAGGTAGTATAAAGTATACTGCGTTTAAACTCTATTTAAAAAAAAATCTAAATCTAATAAATAATTATCTTTACCAGTTTGCTCATGATGCTTTCAAATTTCTCTAGTAGATGAGTAATATCTGTACAGCTGGAGCCCTGCAGAGTAGATTGAAGCTCAGCTCTAAACCATTCTCTTTCATTATTAAGAACACTGTGCACAGCTTGCAGAATTTCTCTTCTCCAGTCACTACTTTGATTTACAGACTCCTAACAAAATAGGAAAAAAATGCTATCATTTTGAATATTATCAACTGTATCCCAATATGTTAGACAGAATAGCTTCACTAACATTATACCAAACACCATACACACATTCCACAGATAATATGGCGCACATAAACCACTAGCAAATTTCTTTTCACCAAAATTTCAATTGATTTTCATTTAGTGACCTCCATTTTTACCTATGAATAAAGCAAACTAGCTTTGAGGCATACCAATGCATACTGTAGAAGTAATCAGTACTACAATGAAAACAAAAATGGCAGTGCTGATGCTTCTTTTTTATAGTGTGAACCTGCTTGGAATTTTGATGCCTCTTATATTTAAAGAACATTTGCCTGAGTCCCAGCAGGATTTTTTTTTTTCCCATCTGTGTTTTATCTTGCTGTGGCTGCCACAGAGGCAATTACCATAACAATAAAACGCATGTAAAAGCATACATGTAATGTTCACAATTGTTAAGCCGAGTATGAATATATTTGAATATTTACTTGTTTTTAATTTGAATATTCAAACCTTAATTTTTGGCTAATATGACAGCCCTAGTAGTTGGATTCATAAACCTTTGGTGCCCGATCAAAGATTGGGTACTTCAGTAGGGATTGATAAATTCCACTGAACTGGATACACAAGTAAGAAAATGTATACAAGGATGTAAAACCTCCAGCCATGTTTTTAACATCCATGTGGATAAATGCTTAGCTCCCATTCTTTTATTGCAGAAGTGCATAGAACTCTACAGTATTAAAAAGTGAATAATTTCACCACTAACTCAACTGACAGTTGACTCAACATAAATCATACACAAATCATGTATTTTTATTTCACAACCACTTCTACAATGGCATAAAAGAAGGAAAAATAAAAGCCTTTCTGCCTTAAAAGTTAAGCAGGATTTTCACAATTAATAAAGTTAAACCATGTGAGATTTTTTGAATAATATACAGTATATGTGCAATTCTGTTCTGAAATTCAACTCATGAAAGCACTTTTTGAGGTGAACCTGCAATTGTGACAGCGTCATTCTCTCTCTGGCTTCTTTTTATTATTGGTGTTCCTTTGAGAACCACCTGGTAATTCTTCACATAACACCAGTGGTACGCGTAGCACAGGTTAAGAACCATTGGGTCTAGTCTATAAAAGAGAAGAGTTTTTCTAACCTCTTTCCATTTTCTTCCTCTTATCTCTCTTTTGCTGTTGCACCACTGCTACAAGCAATTAGATATGCTTTCTGATTTAGCAATGAAAAGGTCAGTGGCAGTATATTTTTAATTTGGTTATTTTGTAGCAAAATTTTAATTGAACTTCCAACTGGGCTATACATACACAGAATTATCATATTCTTTATGTATTTGCAAAAACTGATCTCTCCTTTTCTCTGCTTTCTTTTACAGTTTATCTATTGTGATGTTTAGCACCAATACCACTTGATCAAAGTACAATACAGTCTGGTGGACTTTTAGCCTTAGAACACCTGTTGATTTTGTTTTTCTCTCAAACTTCATGTCTCTGGAGTTTGTTTTATATTTTTTATCGTCCCTGTCCATCAGACCTTATCATTGGCCTCATCTTTAAAGACCTAAAAAATGGTTCTGTATATTAGGAGTCTAATTTTCTATTAATTATATATTTCTAATTGACAATTCATTATTTATCTCTCTTATGTTAAGTGCATATTGATTTATTTTTGTATGTTATTTATGTATTATTATTCTTATCTAATTTTAATTTGTTTAAATTTTTTGTAACATCTTCCTTGACATCTTGTAAAGCACTTTGGGCTACATCCTGTGTATGAGAATGTGCCGTAGAAATAAGTATTATTGTTATGTGATGGTCTGTCACCAATAAAACCGTTTCCCCAAACATACTCAAAGCAGCATTGTACAGAGAATTGACCTAGGCTTTTTACATTTTACCTTTAGTTGACCACAAACAAACCAGAAGATTACAATGTATATTTTCAAAATAAACATTGTAATTTAAAATAATTTTTAAATTTGCAAGCCTGAAGAGTATAAATAGTATAAATTTAGCAAGTGAGAATGGGTAAACAGTAGTCAATGTAGGCTGTTTGTATTTAGGTGAAAAATGCAAAAATCAATATTTACATATACAAATTACCTTTTTTCTTTTACAAATTATGTAAGATGATACCTGCATTAGATTTAGGTGAATTTTAATTTTGAATTAATTTAAAAAGTTAAAAATACAAACCTTGTCACTGTGGTCAAGCATTTTGGATATCATTTCTTTTAAAGAAAGTAGAATTTCCTGCAAAGCTTGTTTCTCCACCTGCCAACTCTCCACATCACTGAGCTTTGTATTGATACTTGGTTTGGTACAGCAACCATACTTCTCAGAAAGACTAAGAACCAGACGAGCCTCATCATAGACCTTTTGTAAAAGGTTCTAAAAAAAATAAAAATTTAATTAACAAATTGCTTTTTAAATCTACCACATAAAATGGATCATATTATGTATTTACTGACTGATACAGGATCTACAATAAAAAAAAACATTTTATGACTATATTATACATTTCACAAATTTGCAAAAGAGACAAACAAAACTCGACGATAAAAAATGTCAGTTAAATATATCAGATAGGAGACACATACAATGATATTTGAGAAGTGAAATGAAGTTTAATGGATTTACAGAAAGTAAATATGATATATTTAACTGACATTTTTTATCATAACAACCAACGATTTATACAGGAAAATAATGACTATTAACAAGGTTGCCCAAACTTTTGCATCCCACTGTATATACATATAAACATAAAACAAAACAAAAAGAAATCTGCAGGTCTGAAAGTGGACTGGTAGGCATCATGATAGCATGGCAACAGGAGGAGTTAATGAAATCAACGCAGGGTCTGACTACTGTGGGAGACGATTAAATTCTAGGATGCTTCCCTCCTCCATGTGTCATTAAAGCACCCTTAATACATCATTAAAATACAAATAAACAAGATTTCGGATTTACAACAAATATACCTGACAGCACATGGGCAACAGATTAAAAAATCAAAACTTCATCCTGCAAACTTAATGCTGCAAGATCACACTACAACAAGCCAATCGTAGGTTGTATCATTCTAATGTGTATGCTGGCACCAGTACTTTTTACTTTTCATTTGCTTTTGCAAAATTTTTTGCAAGTTATTATGTAATTTTATTTGCTCTGTTGAATGAGTTTCTAACGGATACATCCAAATCCAAAAAAAAAAATCTGATTGAAGGTTTTATGATATTGAGGAGATTGTTGCAGTGGGAAACTCTCACCAGGTCCACACTAGTATGATGCCAACATGAGAAAAGCATGCCTGGAATCTGATTCTTTTGTGAGCAACCTTATAAATCATGCCTAGACTACAGATTTCACACCAAAGGACAGCTATAGACATTTGAAAGACTTGGATAATATTCAATCTATAGCAGCTTCCACATATATAAAATGTTAAATAACTTAAGCTAAATACACAATTTGCCACCTAGAGCTTAAAGACAAGGGCTATCCACTAATGAATTTGGGCTACAGGGATCAGGAATGGGTTGTAACCCGGTCAACAGTTGCTTCTTGCCTTTCTTTCAGTGTTGCCAGGACAGGATAAATTAGACTTAACATTTAATTTATACAGATGACGATTTAGTAGTATTTTTTGGGTTTTCTCTTGTTTAATGACAATTCCACCACCTAGGGAACAACTCTAACATTAGCTTTGTATTGTTCAAAATCTTTCAGCATAGTGACTTGCACATTCAATGTAATTTTATTATTGTCAACTAAATAAAATGTATGGTTATTATAAGTAAAACAGGTAACACTGTGGTGCAGTTGTTAGCTCGGCATCCATATACGGTCATGCAAAAGAAAGAGTAAGTACACCCCATGAAATACTTTTACTTTAACAGATGTGGATATATCAATATATGAACCTTGTCACTACACTGGTTACCTGTGTGTTTCAGAATTGACTTTAAAATTCTGCTTATGGTTTATAAAGCCTTAAATAATCTCGCTCCATCTTATATATCGGAATGTCTGACACCCTATGTTCCAAATCGTAACCTTAGATCCTCAAATGAGTGTCTCCTTACAATTCCAAAAGCTAAACTTAAAAGATGTGGTGAGGCGGCCTTCTGCTCTTATGCACATAAATTTTGGAATAGCCTGCCAATAGGAATTCACCAGGCTAATACAGTAGAGCACTTTAAAACACTGCTGAAAACATATTACTTTAACATGGCCTTCTCATAACTTCACATTAACTTAATCCTGATACTCTGTATGTTCAATTCATCATAATAACTATTCATAGTGGCTCTAAAATCCGTACTGACCCCTACTCTCTCTTCTGTTTCTTTTTACGGTTTCTTTGTGGTGGCGGCCAGCGCCACCACCACCTACTCAAAGAATCATGATGCTCCAACATTGATGGACTAAAAGCCATAAGTCTACGTGACCATCATCATCAAGTCCTTCCGTGAGATCCCTAAATACAAAGAGGACTGTTACATTTATGTTAGGTAGAATGTCCAGAGGGGACCGTGGCCTGGAACCACTGCAGATTTTATTTTTTCTCTCCAGCCGTCTGGAGTTTTTTTTAGTTTTTTCTGTCCACCCTGGCCATCGGACCTAACTCTTATTCTATGTTAATTAATGTTGACTTATTTTATTTTCTTACTGTGTCTTTTATTTTTATATTCTTCATTTTGTAAAGCATTTTGAGCTACATTTTTTTGTATGAAAATGTGCTATATAAATAAATGATGTTGTAGTTGTTGTTGAACTTTACCTTTAATATACTGTATATTGATACTGTTTAAATGATGTAACTGGAAAAAAAAAAAAAATTTTCAATTTACAATAATTTACTCTACGAAAAAATGAACAGATATACCACTTCTGTCTGTGGAAGTACATCTTTGGATCAAACAGCTGATATTGGCTATTTAGCAGAATCAGCCTCAAGTGGAATTCACCTATAACTGTCTGCTCATCCCTGACATGAACTGGGAGAAAATGTTCCCTACACTTTAACGGAGAATTCTCTCAGCTATGCTATGTTTGTCGTGTGCCCCATCCAGGCTTGATTACCACATTGTACCTAATACTATATGGTGGATAGGCACCAGCTTCGTATGAATCTGAAATCAATATGCAAATAGGAGTACAGAGGGCTGGACAGACAGTGGAATAATATAATATAATATAATATTATATAATATTATATTAATATATATATATATATATATATAATATAATATTAATATATATATATATAATATAATATAATATATATATATATATAATATAATATATATATATATATATATATATATATATATATATATGTGTGTGTGTGTGTGCAAATGTTTTAGGCAGGTGTGAAAAAATGCTGTAAACAAAGAATGCTTTCAAAAATGGAAGTGTTAATCATTTATTTTCATCAATCAACAAAATGCAGTGCATGAACAAAAGATAAATTTAAATCAAACCAATATTTGGTGTGACCACCCTTTGCCTTCAAAACAGCATCAATTCTTCTAGGTACACTTGTACACAGTTTTTGAAGGAACTCGGCTGGTAGGTTGTTTCAAACATCTTGGAGAACTAACCACAGATCTTCTGTGGATGTAGGCTTCCTCACATCCTTCTGTCTCTTCATGTAATCCCAGACACACTCAATGATGTTGAGATCAGGGTTCTGTGGGGGCCATACCATTACTTCCAGGACTTCTTGTTCTTCTTTATGCTGAAGATAGTTCTTAATGACTTTGACTATATGTTTGGGGTCGTTGTCCTGCTGCAGAATAAATTTGGGGCCAATCATACGCCTCCCTGATGGTATTGCATGATGGATAAGTATCTGCCTGTATTTCTCAGCATTGAGAACACCATTAATCCTGACCAAATCTCCAACTCCATTTGCAGAAATGCAGCCCCAAATGTTCAAGGAACCTGCACCATGCTTCACTGTTGCCTGTAGACACTCATTATTGTACCGCTCTCCAGCCCTTCGACAAACAAACTGCCTTCTGCTACAGCCAAATATTTCAAATTTTGACTCATCAGTCCAGAGCACCTGCTGCCATTTTTCTGCACCACAGCTCCTATGTTTTCGTGCATACTTGAGTCGCTTGGCCTTGTTTCCATGTCGGAGGTATGGCTTTTTGGCTGCAACTCTTTCATGAAAACCACTTCTGGCCAGACTTCTCCGGACAGTAGATGGGTGTACCTGGGTCCCACTGGTTTCTGCCAGTCCTGAGCTGATGGTACTGCTGGACATCTTCCGATTTCAAAGGGTAATAAGCTTGATGTGTCTTTCATCTGCTGCACTGTTTCCTTGGCCGACCACTGCGTCTACGATCCTCAACGTTGCCCGTTTCTTTGTGCTTCTTCAAAAGAGCTTGAACAGCACATCTTGAAACCCCAGTTTGCTTTGAAATCTTTGTCTGGGAGAGACCTTGCTGATGCAGTATAACTACCTTGTGTGTTGTTGCTGTGCTCAATCTTGCCATGACATGAAACTGTCTTCCACAACCTCACCTTGGTAGCCGAGTTTGGCTGTTCCTCACCCAGTTTTAAGCCTCCTACACAGCTGTTTCTGTTTCAGTTAATGACTGTGTTTCAACCTACGTGTGACATTGATGATCATTATATTTCTGAAAGCATTCTTTGTTTACAGCATTTTTTCACACCTGCCTAAAACTTTTGCACAGTACTGTGTGTATATACAGTGATCCCTCCCTATATCACGCTTCGACTTTCGCGGCTTCACTCCATCGCGGATTTTAAATGTAAGCATATCTAAATATATATTATGGATTTTTCGCTGGTTCGCGGATGTCTGCGGACAATGAGTCTTTGAATTTACGGTACATGATTCCTCAGTTTGTTTGCCCAGTTGACTTCATACAAGGGACGCTATTGGCGGATGGCTTAGAAGCTACCCAATCAGAGCATGTATTACGTATTAACTAAAACTCCTCAATGATATACGATATGCTTCCCGCAGGATGCTCGATTGTTTGCTTTTCTCTGTCTCTCTCACTCTCTCTGACAATCTCTGCGACTGACGGAGGGGGTGTGAGCAGAGGGGCTGTTTGCCTAGAGGATACGGACGCTCCTCTAAAAAATGCAGCTTTATCGCGGTGCTTCGGCATACTTAAAAGCCCAAAAGCACATATTGATTTTTTTGATGGTTTGCTTTTCTCTCTCTGACATTCTCTGCTCCTGACAAGCAATCCATTGAAGAGAAGATATATTTGCATTCTTTTAATTGTGAGAAAGAACTGTCATCTCTGTCTTGTCATGGAGCACAGTTTAAACTTTTGACTAAAGGGTGTTATTTCATGTCTAGGGGGCTCTAATAATGTTAACAGTGTGGGAGAGTTTATAAGGGCTTAAAATATATAAAAATAACCATACAAACATATGGTTTGTACTTCGTGGATTTTCATCTATCGCGGGGGATTCTGGAATGCAACCCCCGCGATCGAGGAGGGATTACTGTATACTATATATATACATATATATATATATATATATATATATATATATATATATATATATATATATATATATATAAATATATATAAATATATATAAATAAGCAAACATCCACCATGATCTGCTTCTCGCAACTGAAGAGGGTACCGTGGCGGATGTTTGCCGACTTGCAGACCAACCACAAGCTTTACCTAGTAGGTAACCACCTATACAATCAGATTGTGATTCAGACTACGAATGCCATGAATGTAATTACCCCGATCTACATGCTGTCAAACGAACCACATGCCGTGGGGCAACATAAAGAGGCTTTGCCTCTGACATCTGAGATTCGATACCTGAGAGGGGGTGCAGTGAGTGTGTATGCCTGATGAGCCCAGAATTCGGACGAAACACGTGTTGCATACTCTTTGCATTATTTGACATTAAACTATATATATATATTTATATTTATTTTATTCCTGAAACTTCAGTTGAAATAAAATCCTTTTTCAAAACTGGAGAAGCAAGATTAATCTCATTTTGTGATTAAGAAAAATGTAAGAATTCTGCTGTTAAGCAGCCAAAGCAAACATCTTTAAGATAATTGGAAGAATATACCTGTAGTTCAGAAGACAATACTCCTTCTGTATTTCCTGAATGTGATGCAGTGAAGTCATTGTTTTCAACAAATGCCATTCCACACTGTCTAAAGTAATCAACAACACTAGCATCTAGGCGTTCACTTGCTTCAGGCTCCACGTTCGACTTGGCACCTATTTCTGAACTTGCATCTAAAACAAATATTAAAAGAATAAAAAAGATTACAGGATTACTCTTTATATATTACTGATAGAAGATGTAATGCAGAAACATACAGTAGGATTAACTTTTTTGATGTACTTATTTATTCCAGATGTGAAGTACAAGAAAAAAATAAATAAGCAAAACATAAAAATGTACTGCACAGAAACAGGACAAACTGAGTGTAATGTTTTAACTACAATATTAGGTGAATATCCACCTATTATTTTAACTTTGTAATTGCTCTAATATAACTACATGTTTTTTTTCTTACAAAAAGTCACTGAGTGAGGAATGGCAACCTGAGGCTTACAGCAAGTAATATAAAATCCAATTGCTTATAGTATAATAATTTTTTAGGTATATTGCTTTTGTTTTGTATATGTACATCATCAAGGCAAAGCAAGTATGTGACCACAGGATCAAAAGGCTGGGTTACAATTCCCATTTCCTCATGACAAGGGACAGGCTTATGACAATAACTTGAAGGTTAACCTTTGTGATCCTGATGAAGTTGAAGAAAATGCAAGTAAGAAGGGAATGGACCGAAAATATCATCTCTTCAAAGTAAAGCCTCTTTAACAAGGCTATTATTATAAACTACATCTGAAATGAAGATGAAAACCATTAATAAAAACAAAAATGAAAATAAAATAATTAATGAAACAGATGAAAAACTAAAACTATATGAAACTATTGAATACACTCGCTACAAAAGCTAACTGAAATAAAATAAGTTACAAAAACAGTGTCATTTTAGCATCAACAAATCCCCAAACCTGCATATCTTTGGAACGAAACCGGAGCACACTATGGAAACCCACAACAGGAAAACATGCAAACTCCAGGCAGGGAACAACAGGGTTGTGACTCCCTGCGAGACAGCAATGCTATCACTTCGCCACTGTGTCACCCCCACCGGTGTAATTATAAACAGTATTCATTATTTAAATGAATTTAATGATTTATCTGTAAAATGTAACATTCATAGTTTAATGCATTTCATCAAGAAAGTGATATCAAGTATAAATCTAAGGATTCTAAATGTGCACAGAACTGGAATACCATACATTTAATGTGTGTTGTGTAGTGACTGCTGCTTGCTGGTGCTGTCAATGCAGAAGGAAGCACCAGACAACTGAGTCGGTTTTAAGATGACATTTGCAATGGTCTACTTGAATGATAAAATAAACTACGATTAGATTAAAGTGGACATTTCGAGATTTCCACTTTGATCACAAAATACACCTTTTCATCGAGGCTCCAACTTTTTTTTCTCTGTTGCTCAAATACACCACCATAATTTCTGATGCTGTTGTGAGGGTGATTTAAAAAAAAAATGCATAAAAGATGGTATATGAGACCTTTCAAATATATCATGTCATTACAATAGGGAATATGCAACTTTTTGCTGGTATTGCAACTAGCTCATGCATCACATTAATTTCCGAGGAGATGCTCAGAGGATGTCTCAAATGAACGCTGGGAACGCATGGCAGCCATGATGTGTGTGTGTACGTGTTTTGAGTGTGAAGTATAAACCGGCCCTTAGTCCACCGTTCACCACAAGCACCAACATCCCTATAACTGAGTTAAGATATAACAGAACATCATCTTTAAGATTTTCATTTTAATTTACATTTTTTCCTGCTGTATCAATCTACAGATTTTTTTTTTCTTTTTAAACAGGATATTACGGGGCAGAGGGCTAAGGACAAAAGTAGATTTAGTATTTATGCAAAAATGTGCTTGCTTCTTCTTCGTGGCTTTTCTTATTGGGCTCAAAAAAAAAAAAAAAAAAAGCACAGTCTGAAGAACAATAAAGGATTTCATGTCTGTGAAGAAATTTATAATTTTCAGAGAAAGATGGGCACACAACCAGTTTATATTTTCCAAAAGCTTAGATAAGCTTCTGTACTTGAAAGGATTCTGAGAATATTTGTTCTTTGTTCTTGTGTTTTGCATTGGTACTTAAAACAGCCTACTGTGGTTACAAAGCAGTCTTTCCTTGAGTGCATAGGTAAGCAATGCCATATTATTCAATCACTAATATTATTATGGCCTCAGAAATACTAGGGATTTTATTTTTGAATTGATGCTATATTCAAATTAGACAAAAACATAAAAAGAAACACACACATAACTAATTAGTACTTTTAAAGATTCAATATTCTGAACAGTTCACAAACTGCAGTATTATCTGTCTATCTCTATATCAAGATAGTGGCAAGTTGATGTCTAAATGCCTGCTACACATAAAAATATTGCAATATGTATTAGTAGGATGAAATAATTGACAACTGGCAAGAAACTTCTGCTGTAAAAGAATATAATACACAGACAATTTAGGGAATATGCTATCTATCAAGAGCATGGTTTTTATTCACTGCAAAGCATTACAAATCTCAAACTACTTAATGCAAGTCTAACTTCTATATTAAATGCGATAAAATCTGTATCATTTCACCTTCTTTTCTTGATAACATCTCTAATACCATGCTATGTTATTTGTTTCAGAATATTTTGATAAATTATGAGATTATGTAAATAAGAAGATAAAAAGGTATTTTTAATCCCCTGATTTTACTTCCAACACATAAAACTTTCTATAAATTACGTATACACTGCCAAATGTAATCTGAATGTGGGACCCATACACTACTAAATTCTATAGTAAAGGTAGTAACGGTTTTCTCATAAGAAGGGATTATTTCTTCCAACTTACTGCTTCCATATCCATCGCTAACCCATTCACGGACAGACAGACTTGTTGCTGTTCCAGTGGGTGAAACACATGGCGTTAAGATGGAATTTTCAAAATCTTTTTCCTAAATGAAAACAAATAATAGTGACCAGATATTAATAGAATTTACCATATCCAAAAGGGTTATACAAAAGTAAATAAATACTCCATCCATAATTTTTAAAGTAACATATTAATAAAACCTGTTACTCTTCTTTAAAGCCATGTACAGTATATATTTTATTAACTAAAAAACAGTTCACATACTAATATAGTGCATTGATAACTTGCCTAGTGAATAGACTTTGGCATTTTTTCTGATTTAATGAAAAATAATATTTTTTCTGTTGATTTTAAGTTATAAATATAACCCACAATTATGTGCAATACTGAAAATCAAAATATTTTACAGTAATTACAATGGAAAAAAGATGATTGTGCATTGTCTAAAAGTAAAGTTGGCCTGATGAAAGAAATGATGCAACTTTATACCTTAAATGTATTTGTTTTTCATGCAACACACTGTTAAAGTATTTTTTGTAAACCAATAAAATTAGTTGAATGGTCACAATGAACAACCTCTTGACATGTCAGTATGATGTATTTAGAAGAAACCGGGAAACAGATTATTAAGGCTAGGATTTACTGAACTGACAGTCAGCCACAGGGGATGTACAAACTAATGTGATTCTTAATGCTGGTCCCAAGCCCGAATAAATGGAGAGGGTTATGTTAGGAAGGCATCCAGTGTAAATTTTGCCAGATCAATATGCAGACAACAGTACAGTTTTCCATATTGGATTGGTTGAGGACCAGGTTAACAACAGCTGCCACCAGTACTGTAAGCCAACAGGGTAGTGAGGGAAACTGGGCTACAGCTGACCGAAGGAGAAGAGGGGGAAGATTGGTAAACTGATAATGGTATGACTAGTAAACTGATAATTAGTGAACATGATGGAGAGAAGGAAGGTGCATCCAAGAGACTATACTGAAGGGGAGTAAGACCAGGTGTATTGGAGGTGGGTTCAAATTTGTCTAAAATGGTATAGATGGGAAGAAAATGGGGTTGGAGTTATCTTGAATAAACAGCATGTCAGGAGTGCTTTGGAGATGAAATGATTATCGGATGGAGTGTTGATTATGAAGATGAAAATTGAAGGTGTGATGATGAATGTTGCTAGTGCATATGCCCTGCAAGTTGGGTGTGTGATGGATGAGAAAGAATGTTTCTGGAGTGAGTTGAATAAAGTGGTGGAGAGTGTACCCAAGGGAGAGAGCGTGGCAATTGGAGCGGATTTCAATGGACATGCTGGTGAAAAGAACAGAGGGGATGAGGACATGATGGGTAGGTAAGGTGTCAAGGAGAGAAATGCAGAAGGTCGGAAGATAGTGGATTTTGCAAAAAGGATGGACTTGACTATGGTGAAATATGTATTTTAAGAGGGAGGAACACAGGGTGATGTATAAGAGTGGAAGAAGATGCACACAGATGAATTACATCCTGTGCAGGAGGGTCAGTCTGAAGGAGATGGCAGGGGAAAGTATAGTTAGGCAGTATGGGATGATGGTCTGTACAATGACGCTGGAGATCAAGAAGAGGACGACAATGAGGGCAGAACTAAGGATCTAATAGTGTGAGTTGAAAAATGAAGATTGCAAGGCGGAGTTCAGGAAGGAATGTAAGACAGGCACTAGTTGGCAGTAAAGAGTTACCAGATAGCTGTGCAACTACAGCAAAACAGCTACAAGGGTGCTTGCTGTGACATCTGGACAGAGGATGGAGAAAACAGAAACTTGGTGGTGGAATGGGGAAGTACAGGAGAGTATACAGAGGAAGAGGTTGGTGAAGAAGAAGTGGGGTAGTAAAAGAGATGCAGAAATTTGACAAGAGTACAAGGAGATAAGGTGTAAGATGAAGAGAGTACTGGTGAAGGCTAAAGATAAGGCGTATGATGAGTTGTATGGGAGCTTGGACACTAGAGGAACAAAAAGATCTCTACAGATTGGCTAGACAGAAAGACCAAGCTGGGAAAAATGAGCAACAAGTCAGGGCAATAAAGGATAATGAAGGAAACATACTCACAAGAAAGGAGAGTGTGTTGAGCAGATGGAAAGAGTACTTTGAGAGGTTGATGAAAGAAGAGAGAGAGAGGGAGAAGGCTGGATGATGTGGAAATAGTGAACCAGGAAGTGTAACTGATAGGCAAAGAAGGAAGTAAAGACAGCTATGAAGAGGATGATTAATGGGGTGCAATGTTTGTTTTGTGAGGGTGTTGAAGCATATGAGAGAGTGCCCAGAGAGGAGTTGTGGTATTGTATGAGGAAGTCAGGAGTGGGAGAGAACTATGTAAGAGGTGTACCAGACATGTACAAGGGAAGTGAGACAGTGGTAGGAGTGAAGGGTTTAAGCTATTTGCCATGATGATTGACAGGTTGACATAGGAGAGTAGACAGGATTCTATAGACTATGATGTTTGTTGATTAGATTGTGATCTGTAACGAGAGTAGGTAGCAGGTTAAGGAGACCCTGGAGAGGTGGAGAAATGATCTATAGATGAGAGGAATGAAGGTCAGTAAGGAAAAGAGGAATGCTCAAGAGCAGGTTTATGGATATGGTGAGAAAAGACATAGGAAAGGAAGATATGGAAAAGATTATCTGCTGTGGTGACCCCTGACTGGAGCAGCCAAAAGAAGAAGAAGAAGGATTTACTGAACTGGTTTGGAAGGTCAGGCAGTAAAGCAAAGCAGGGATATATGTGTGTGTCATGGCCAGACAATTCTAAATGAGCAGTGGCCCTGGTTCTCAAAAGCCCATTTTGTGTACTACATAAATGTTTAATATATCTGAGCTTTTAAATGGATATGCATTACAAAATTAGTTCTAGCTTAAGCTAATAAAAGTAATAAATCTTGACAGAGAAATAGCTAGATACGAGGCGACTAAAAGGGTAACACGAAGAAATTAATAAACTGAAATATCCAAATGGCTGCCTGGATGGCTGCATCTGGATAAATAAATAGATTGTTGTAATTAAATTTGGCCCTGAACTTATACAGAGCATTTCACCAAAAAGAAGTTTTTAAAGATAAATTATTTCTGATAACCCAAAAAAAACCACACTTCTGATCAGCAGTTACAGTGGTGCTCACTATGGTAGCTTAATTTTTAATGTGATATTGAAGTATCTTAATCTAAGGTTCCTAAGCATAGTCAAATCTGTATTAGAATCTACAAAAGAACAAGAATTGCGTATTTTAAACCCTTTGCCATATTATATATATTCAGGAGTACATTCATTTTTAGAAGCAATATTGTACTGTACTTCTATTTTTTAAATTTTGCTTTAAAAACTTTCAGGCTCTCTCTGTGCCATTTCTTTGAGTTAAGTAGTTGGGGTAGGTTTTAAAATTAGAAAACTAATTTCAATTGGCCAAAATACTGACAATCAGAATTGAAGAAATTCAAAAGAGAAAATTAATTTTATCTGGATATGTGAAAGCATTTTAGGATTAGAAATTTCATGCAATTTTTAACTAAACAGCTGGATAAGACACTGGTTAAAGACACATAAAATACTGACATATTTAATTATTGCTTTAATTTCAGCTTAAATATGGTATTTATTGATCTATTAAACTTAAAAAAAATAATGTTAACGTACCTTTTCTGTGTTAACAGAATCTGGGAGGGAAAAGCCATCTTCAGAAACTGACATAGTAGGTACAGACTGGCAGCTACTAATGTCAGCAGGATCTGAATGGATTCTTTCAAGTGGAGTGGATTTGCTGGCTGAGACAGCAAGCCTGGAATTATGGAGAGTGCTTACTTCTGAAAGGTAACCCTGTGTTTGTTCAAGAGAGGTGTCGTACTTCCTCACCAACTCAGGTGATTCAAGAGAACTCTCATTCAAAATGCTGTATGTATAACTGCAAAAGTTATCTAGGGGGTGACTTGACTTCACAAAACTAGTAGCAAGATTATCTGTTCCACTGAGAGGGTGAGATTGAAGTAATGTCTGCTGGTAGATCAATTTTTCCTCCTGTTTCACTAGCTGTTCTTGTAGCAGTCCCACTTCCATTTTGAAATTCTTGTTATGGATTTCAAGGTCTTTAAGGATTTTTTCCTTTTCCTACAAGACAGACATAGTTCTGTTAAATAATTTGTAGTCTAATGAGATTAAAAAGTAATTCATTAATCATATAATGGCTACAGTGTTGGAAAATAAACACAATAAATAAAGCACAAATCCATTGCAAATATTTCTTTACACATCCTAAAATTGTGCACATTAGATTAGATGGTCACATTAACTAAAAGTCACTGTCCTGCTCCAGTGACAGACTGAGGAAATCGTTCCTCCCCCACACTATGCGACTCTTCAATTCCACCCAGGGGGGGTAAAACGTTAAAATTATACAAAGTTATTGTCTGTTATACCTGCATTTTTATCACTCTTTAATGTAATACTGTTTTTTTATCAGTATGCTGCTGGAGTATGTGAATTTCCCCTTGGGATTAATAAAGTATCTATCTAGTTGGCAACAGATGGCATTTTGTGACCTACTGGCTGCTTTTCTGCTCCAGAACTTCATGCACCTGTACATGGGCTTAGAAAGAAGATGGATGGGTAGATAGTGATAAACAATCTCAGGAAAGTAAATAAATAAGGTGTACTCATTCTTTCTATGTTATGCAATGTATTGCCATCATTTATAGTAAAGTAAAAGAAGTGAAAGGAAAAAAAAGCATAAATATGATGTGTTAGTATACCACCATGAAAATCAGAAAGATAACTGTAATCTTAAGTTGATTCAAAGAACAAACGAAAAAAATGCTCAGTTTAAATTGCAATTTCCAATTGTCCATCCATTTTCTAACTAGCTTAACTAGTTCAAGGTAATGGGAGCTAGTTCCTATCCTAGGTACATCAAGTGCAAGGAAGGAGGAAACAGTGGGCAAGCTGCCAGTCAACTGTAGAACACACACACATATTGAGTCATACTGGGGTAATTTAGAGTTATTAGTTAATGTAACATGCACATTTTTGGTTAATTTTCCATCCACTTACCTACTCTGAGAAATATTCACTATAGACATGGAACTTGAAAAACATTATGCACACCTCAACTAAAATATACAATGGAACCTTGGTTTGCGAGCATAATTTATTCAGGAATCGTGCTCGCAATCCAAAGCACTTGTATATCAAAGCAAATTTCCCCATAAGAAATAATGGAAACTCAGATGATTCGTTCCACAACCCAAAACTATTCATTTAAAATGATTAATACAAAGCAAAGTAAAAATACATAAAACAAATTAACCTGCACTTTACCTTTGAAAAGAATAATGGCTGGTGTGAGTGAGTTTCTAAACTCTTGCGGGATTTCACCCAACAGGACGACACGCGGAAGAGCGTCCTGAAGCAACTGCAGGCACCCAGCGCTGTATCAATTCGCCGTAAAAGTGAATCTGAAAAGATCGTGGACATGCTAAAATGCGCAGGGCACAGTATTACTTGGCCACTAACCTGGGCACGACCCTGCCTGATTGCTGTGTCTGTGTATAGGAGAGTGGCACATCCCGCTACAATAAATAACAGTGCTGTTCCTGTTTCAAGCTGAATAAAGCTGGTGTCGCTAAAGTACCGAGACTCAGCTTCGTGTTTTAGGGTGCAAGACGGGGACTCACACGTTACAACACACACATGTGGTAACAATGCTATAGGAAACAGTATATGCTCATACGGTTGTTGACTATATGAGTGGGGCACGCCGTCACTATCCGATCTGCGGCTGCATGCGCACAAAAACAACTCGAGCCTCGCACACATGCACAGAGATTTACTATTACAACCCTGTCCAATCTGCATTTTTTTACTTTGCAACAGGAGTCTCCATCCAATTTGTCTCAAACACGCGCTCTCTCTGCTTAATTAAAATTGATTTCACGACACTGCCCGATTTGTTCTGCGCATGTCTAATGTTTTACGACACACGTCACTCATCAGGTTTGACTTGTACTTGCGTTGCACGTCATTTTTGTGTTGCCATTTATCTCTGTCTGTAATTGGACTTCTTACTGGAAAAGATGGCAACTTTTGAATTGTATAACGTCTTGGAAGATGTGTTGCCTGAAAAAGTTAATTGCAGTTGAATGAAGAGGTAGCGAAATGAAATGTGACGTGTGTCTGTGAACATTATAATAGATGTGTACAGATTTTTGTAAGTACATCGTATTGATAGAAAAGGCAATAAGGATTTTCATTTGTAGTTGCAATACTTCGTAATCTTGTGGTTTAAACGTAAAAAGCACAGCATTTTCCATGTTTGGGTTACTGGATTAATGGATGTATGTTATTTATTTCGTAACACCCTATTAGAATTTGGTGGTGTTTTTCTTTTAACATTTGTCTGCTTTTTTTTATCTTATAAGAGTGAATGGCATGCTAATTATTAAGCAAAACAATGTAATCTAGGTGTTGAATTAGGAATAGAATTAAGAGTGCATGTGTGACACTCGACCGGTGTAAAGTGTGCCCTCCAAAGCCATCTGTTTTTTATTATGTTGATATCAGATTACATCAATGTCCATACAGAAAGATGTAACAGAGGGTCTAACATTCTGAACTTTACACTTGTGAACAGGAAATTTACGAAGCAAGTAAAAAACAGTTACTGCATTTTCTAACATTTAGTCTTCAAAATTGTATACAGAAAAAGAACAAGAATTAAACAGTGACATATTGTTTTGTCATTCAAGACAGGAATAAATCTTCATTAAACATTTTGGAATAGGAGCAGAAGTAAAAGAAATGTTAAAGTGGATTTGGCTTCATTTTTCATTTGTACAAAAACTACATTTCGGGAATATATTACTGTCATACTTATTAATTAATTTCAATCAATTAATTGTTAGTTTGCTACTATTTATTCATAATTTTGAAATGGATTTCTTTAACCTTGTTTGGTAGAAAAAACTTCTATGGCACAAAACAGGCAATTTTAAAATTTATGTCCAAGGTCATCAGAGAAGTGTGCTGTGCGTGTCTAATGTGGCACAATGACAGACTGGGCACCTGCTGTTGTCACATGTCATTAGCTTATCATTTAAGCTGTTGGTTTAGGAGAAATACACACACATAAATTTAACTGAATATAATGGAAAAGGCTTACTCCTTAGAAATAATTTATTTCTTAATGCTGCAGTTAGAAAAACTAATGCCCCTTTATTGTATTTTTTTTCTTGACCCTAAAGGATGCCCAGTGGTAACCAGCCTTCCATGTGGCTCAACAGATGCCAGTGTACCACACAACTGGATGTTCTTTTCTTCTGCTTTTAAGAGTCCCAGTTTGGGATGATGTGTAGTTCATGTTAGATTTGCTATTTCTAGAGGTAAGACTACTGCAGAATTCCTGCAAAGACTCCTCATATTTATTAAATGATCTGTAATATTTTGCTGGCTTGAATACTGACCTCTATGTTTGCTCACTCTGTCCAGTAACTAACACTGCCTTTTAAATTTTAGACAGGAAAGCCTCAGAGTGTGAATCCTCGCAAACGCAGAGACTGAGGCACATCAGTACCAGCAGTCACTAAACGGGGATGTTGTTCCGTTTGTCAAAATAACTTTTATTTTCTTAAGTTACTGTGCTTTGTTGTTGGATTTTAGAAGAACCAAGACTTAATTTTAACTTAAAACAAAACCAAGGCAGGAGAGAAAAAACTAAATGTTTTCATGTAAATAATGACACCTGAGCACATCACATTAGAAGTTCAGATATACAGAGATTATAACACAATGCCTACTGTATGCATAATGTAAAAGGAAAAAAAACGATGCTACATATATGGACAATTAAGTTGGTGTTCTTTTAAAATCTAACAAAAAACCACAATAATTAAAAATTATATTATTAGTTAGACTTCACTCTAAGCAGAACTTTATCTATTGTTATGGTTAACTCTGGTAATAATTGATCTGCAGGTGTACCAAGAAAAGAGGCAGAACAAGAAGGGTACACTTTATTAATGCTTGAACTCAGTGAGTGAACATCTTGTACCTGTGCTTATATTTTTTAACAGTTACAGTGAAGAGTGGTCGTTTTATGGGGCAGCAGTTAAAGGAGGAGGATGGAGAGATGTGTGCCATGTTGAAATAGTGGGTGGACCTCCTGCCCGGCACTTCTAGAATCCTCCATCTCAATCTCTGCTCTGATCTGCTGTGCCTTTGCCAAGTGATCACGAGGTATTGGCCTATTTTGTGTTTTTTTTTTTTTTCTTCTGAAAACTGTTTCAGTCACATTACACTGGCTGCCTGTCTCACATAGAATGGATTTTAAGGTTCTATTAAATAATAAGAAGGCTTTGATTATTTTAGACCCTGCCTGTATTTTGGAGTGTCTACTTCCAACATTTCTTTTCTCTAACATAGCTTTGCTTTTTATTCCTAGATCAACCGTAAAAACTGGCAGCTTTCTGTACTCATGCAACAAAATCTGGAATGCTTTGCCAATAGAGAAGTGCCAGGCTACAAATGTCAAGCATTTCAAAAAACTTCAACAAGCCCACTTTTCGAATTTGGCTTTTTCTTAATTACTTGCATTGGCTGTAATAGATTAGAAACGGTACTGCGTACGGTTTGTCAGATCTGCACCGGGTACTAACTTCTGCTGTTTTTCTCAGTTTTCTTTTTCCAGTTAACTGCAGTGGTGCCCCACTGCGTCTCCACCGTCTATTATATTAACTCAAACTGCCCGTGATGCTGGAGAGAAACAAAATTTATAAGATGTCCTGAAATGGAATTCTGATTGGAGTGAGACGGCCATAATTATGTATGCTGGGATATGCTGGCTTTGGCTTGGGACCCCCAGAGGTTTATCTCCAGCATCTTTGAAAGCTGCAAGTTTGTCTTTGTTCCCAGCCATTTGACCATGCAGTGTATTTATTACGAAGGACAAGGACCCCTCCATTTGCTTCTTTCTTACTTTTATAATGCCTTCAATTTTCTTTGTAACTATGTTTTTGTAGAGCAATTTGAGATACACTT